>NW_023416379.1:24138643-24366143 GCF_014108235.1 Myotis myotis | reverse complement strand
GTAAGAGAAGACATTTCTCTTCATGTTGTGATCGCAGTCACACTGCACTTACAGAATGGCATTTTGCGCTTTCATTAACGTCATCTAAACGATGTTACACGACTTTGTTACATGACTTCCGCATCCTCAACTTTTAATAATTGTACAATATTTCACTGAGGTTGTATCCTCTTCTGTATTTATACATCCCCTCAAGTTTTGGACATTTAGATTGTTTTTTTCTTAATTGTTTGTGATTGATCAATAATGAATATATTTTATTTTCATTGGTTTATTTATTAATTTTTTTTAATTTCAAATTTTGTTATTTTGTAAGGTGTCCTTGGCTCATACGTACATGTAAAAATGCAAACACGACCTAAAGACTTACAAGTCCAAGACACATCTCCCCATGCCCTCCTCAGATCAGCTGCGGTCACTGGGCATCTCTCTGTGGGTCTGTGTGTGCCTCTCTTTTCACTGTTGCGTGGCTACTCACTGTGAGGCTATAGGGCTGTGCATGCAGTGCCTGGTTTGTGCACCTGCCTTGCCCTGGGGCTGCTAACACTTTAGAGCAGTGGTTCTCAACCTTCCTAATGCTGACCCTTTAATACAGTTCCTCATGTTGTGGTGACCCCCAATGTCATTGTTACAAATTGAACATAATTAAAGCACAGTGATTAGTCACAAAACAATATGTAATTATATATGTGTTTTCTGATGGTCTTAGGTGACCCCTGTGAAAGGGTCGTTCGACCCCCAAAGGGGTTGCGACCCACAGGTTGAGAGCTGCTGCTTTAGAGGAAAGGGTCTGGTTTACTTCCCACCAAGGTGCCATCCACTTGCCAAGCCACATGTCCGCGGGACTAAAGGGGGTAGCAGAGGAACCAGCTTTACAGACTAGAGCCCTGGGTGGTTATCCTGGATGTACGTATATAACCACAGTGGGGCCTTGACTTACAAGTTTAATTCCTTCCGAGACCGAGCTTGTTAACGAGCTCGTTAGCGAGCTCATTAACTCAAATTACTTATCAACTCAATGCAAAAAAATCAGCCGAGAGACAGCTGGTATCTCAAAAAACTCGTGAGTCGTGACACTCATAAGTCAAGGCCCCACTGTAGTTATCTCTCAATGGAAATTTGGGCGGTTCCTGTAGCAGGCACCAATAATTGTCTGCATGCACATGTGTGTAGAAAATTCCTGAAGTGCAATTGCTGATAAGGTCCTGTGCAACAGGATACATTCACACCGATGAATGTAATGATCAGAGCTGGCTGGTGCTGTGGAGTTGCCTGCTTTGGTGGTATTCAGGCAGAGGGGACTCCTCAGAGAGCATGTGGAGGGCTGTCCAATGGTCAGGATCTGGAGCCGGCTGGCCTGGACAATGATTTAACTCGTCGGTCCTCAGTTTTCTCACACAGAAACTGAAATAAGTCGTAGGTCTCACCTCCTAGAGCTGTTGTGTGTTAATTCATACAAAGTCCTTAAAACCATGCCTGCCCAAGTGCTGAATAAATGTGAGCTGTTACCACCATCCTCTTCATCATCACCATATCACCGGACTTCTGGGTGGGCTCTCCGGCCTGGGGAGGTCCTTTTGGTCCAGGGAGCATCTCAGGCCATTGGAGTTCAGGTAGTCCTGGCATTTGTGATGAGTTCTCGCACTGTTTCCCCCATAAGTTGCCACTGATTAGCTGCCAAAACTTGAGACTTCCTTGGGCTTATGCTGTTTCTTCTCTCCGGGTTAGAGTTTTTCTCTGCCTCTTAGTAAGACCCCAGCAATGGGATAGGTCCAGATGTGCGTGTGTGCATGCAGTCGGCCCGGTCGATGGCCGTTGTCTGCCTTGTCCCCTGCACTGTCCATCACTAGGGTCCAGGGTACTGCCACCAGCAAGCACGCGGTGGGAAGGGCGGAGTAGGTGTCCCCACTAACGGACTAATTGGCCTGGCTCAGGACTGCATTTTCCATGTTCTGAAAGGGTTTTGGCAACAGCAATAACTCCCAAAGTTGGTTGAATGCTGCCTGTGTGTAAAACTGTTGCTCTGTCAGGGCTTGAGAAAAAGTACTTCTCAAGGGTATAACAACTTTCAGCATTACAAAGGAAACCAACGCTTTCTTTGCAAATTAACACATAGTCCGGAGTCTTATAAACTCAATGCAAATAGCAAGAACAGGCCACGGGAGCAAGGGCGGCCCTCTTTCCACTGGAGATGGTGGCTGGGCTCCTTGTGGTCACATTACGTGTGGCTGGCAATGCTACTCTCTCAGGGCCCTGGGCTTTGGTTGCTAGTTTTTGTTGATGTCATTTTTGCAAAGCCAGTGCCCGTGTCTGAAGCAGACAGATTTTCTAGAAGCTGTGCACTTGTTACCGATATCCTGTGAGTGTTCTGTGAAGTCAGAGAAGGTTCACAGGGTGCCTTAGCCGAAGGGGCCTGTTTCAATGGCTCTAAATCACTCTGCCTGTCTGAGCTCATGTCTGGCCCAGGAGACAGACCCGGCCCTTTCTGTAGAGTGTTCGTTTCTTACACTTTCCTTTCCCTTTTTCTTTTAAGGGATGGAGCTTGATCTCCTTTGTTTCTGCACGTCTCTGAGGTGTGTATGAGGTTGAAACTGTACATTTTCCTGCTCAATGAATTACACAGATATTTCTGGGTAGCACAACGTTAACATGGGCTCCAGCAAGCAGGGGTCTCACGTCTTCATGTTTCCCAGTGAGCTAAGTAGGCTCATTTCTGTGGTTTGCTTCTGGTTTCACGAGTCTTGGTGACGGCATTTATTTATGTTCACTGCGATACACATCTAAGTTGCAATTTTAGAAATGTGTTGTTGTTTTAAGAGCAAACTAGATGTCAAAACCCTTTGGTTTTGTTGGTTTGCTCTGATTATTCGGTAAACATCAGAATGACCATGAATCTTGGGCAGGAAAGTTTTACATGAGAACATTTTATACGGTAGTAATTTTCTTGGAAATTTAAAGAAATATTACAGAACAAGGGGTTCCTCACTGAGTGAGCACTTTTGTCACTCCAGGCCTGTGTCCACTTTGCTATTGACAGCAAAGGGTCATTTAATAATGATAATAATAATGATAATAATAATAGTAATAATAATTTATACTTGTAAGCTCTCTACTCTTTGCCCAGTATTCTCATATCTCCTTTATCCTACTAATTCCCACATCTCCTTTATCCTACTAATTGCACTATGAATTATTAGGTGGAACCATAATAATATGTGGCCCTTTTTGACAAAAGAAAAGAAAAAGGGCAATTTCAGAGGCCCTTTGAATAGAAAAGGCAGGTACTAATGACCAACTTCATCTCTAAACTTCAACTCAGAACGTTAAATGATGCACCACGGCCACATGGGCTGTTGCGTGACTGAGCCCAGTCTGAACCCCAGGCCCTGTTCTGATGCCCGAGTTTCTGCTCTCCGCAGGGCTACTAACATCTGCATCTGCCCAAGAATGAGGAAGTTTCCAGGACCAGGGACTGGACAGTGTAATATGAGGACAGATCTGGGCCAATCAGGATGAGGTGGCCACCTGCCATTCCCTGTCACGTCAAGGGACACCTGGTGACCAAGGTTCCAGAGCTCTCTTTGATCACAGAGCCTTCCTGACCCCAGCTTCTCACTTGGGGCACCGAGTTCCAGCCTTGCAAGGCCTCCCATCCCCTCACCAGTCCTTGTTTTCTCTCTTTCTAGGGTGAGGCTTAAGTCAGAGAGGCCCTGTGATAGGAGAAAGAGCACTGAACTTGAAGTCAGAAGTCCAGAGCAGCTCCATATTTTACTCTCTGTGAGACCTTGGACAAGTAATTTATTAATGTCGAGTCCCACTGTCCTTGGTCATAAAATAGGGACAATAATTCTTACCCCATCTACATGACAGGGTCATTTTGAGACTCCAATGAAATAATGGATGTGAGAGCAAACTTTCAAAGAAATATGAACTTATTCATATTTTGGAAAAAGCTTTGTGCATGACTGAACTTAGGGCACCTGCCTGAGCTTTCTAGTCTCATCTCTGTCTCTGTGGCTTTGCCTTCGTGCCGCTCAGATCTTTCAGATTTGCCAGATGCCCTGTGAGCCAGTCCTGCCCCGGTGATTAGCCGACTGCTAGCCCCTCAGCCATGGCAGTGAAGCCGTCATTTGTTCTCTCCAGGGAGCTCAGCTCAATATCCATCCTGGTACAGTACCTATGCTCTCATTACTAACTGGCTCTAATTTTCTTGATTATATGTTAATGCATTATCTCTTTTATAAGAAAGTGTTCCTTAACATAGACCTTCCTCACAGAGAATTTGGATTTCCTTTACTTGGATTTTCCTCGGCCCTGCCATCCCATCCTCTGGCATGCAGGTCTCTGTTCTGGACTCAGATTTGTAACGGGCCATGTCATTTCCTATGTCTGAGACTTCCTGATAAATGAGGACTCCTAGAAAACCAGCATTCCAATTCCCCTGTCAGTTCTTGCATTACTATGATAGTAAAAATACCTTGGTTTCTCTGTTTTTTGTTATCTTTCAGTTGGTTTGGCAACCAGTTACTAAATCAACACCATTTCTCTCATTACCTGACCGCTCCAAAGAGATATTTGTCTTTTGACCATCCTTAGGCATTCGAGGTGCTGCACAGGTGGGCCATGTGGCGTTTGGCTCACCCTACAGTCCTGCTCATTCCTATGTTCAGCTTTATCTGGCCGATGGGCCTCATCACCAGGTGTACAGGATGGCAAACTTGGACCTTACTTATGGTAAGGCCACTTTCCACACTGTGGTGTATGTTTCTGATTCTTTCTCACTGTCAGTCTCATTCAGATTCTCCCTCAAAGTCAATTCCAAGGTCCTCATCCTCTGTGAAGTCTTTTCTGTCCCAGACCAAGGCTAGAAGTCTCTTTTCTGTGGGGTCCCCACTGAGGCCACCTTGCATGTCTTGAGCTCCCGGTAGGCAAGGATTATGTCTTAGTCTTCTTTGTCCACAGAACATTTCTTAGTGTTTGCTGACTTCTTCAGAAAACAAGACTCACATACAGTCTTACAATGATTGCTTTATTGCTTCACTTATTTATTGAACAATTGTCTGTAAAAATCCTTCTCATAACACATTTATAAATTCATAGATATTTTAAATGAAGGAACCTCACATACCTTTTATCATGGGAATCTTGCTTTCATTCTCGCTACTCTGCCACGTTCTCTAGCTTCTAAAATGTGGGAAAATGTAGACACATCAACTTTAAGAAATAAAGCTCATGAAACCATTTATAGCCATCCTATCTGGTTTCAGGTATCAAATCATTTGCTCATTTATTCACTTTTTTATTCAAGAAACTTTCAGTGAGCACTGTTGTTTTAAGTGCTGGGTTTCCAACAACTAACCCATGGCTGATATTCTCTAGTTGCTCAAGGCCCACTCAGAAGATATGCACATAACCAATGATGAGAACACAGAGTGATATGTGTTATGATAGAAGGTCCAATGGAGTGCAGCCAAGGCATACAGAAGGCATCATTATCTGAGTTGGAAAGGTCCAGAAAGGGTGAATTGGGGATGGGAATTCCTGGTGAGGGAACCTTCAGGGGAAAGGCTCATAGGTGGGAAATAGCATGTGGGCTTTAGAGACCTTAGGTATCTCTAAACCCAAGAGGGAGGGTGGGATAGAGAATGAGAGGAGATCACAGAGATTGGCAGGGTTCAGATTATGAGGATCTTAGTGTTCTAAATGAAGGAGCTGAATTTTACTCTGAAAAGCCACAGGGGGGACCATTCAACGATGCACAAAGGTTACTTAGGTTAACATGTTAGAAAGACCACTAGGTCGGCAGAGTGAGTTGTAATATTCAGATGGGGAATTATGAAGTCTGAACAAAAGCTGCATGTGAGGAATGGAGATGGGTGGTGACGGTGGAGTCAACAGGGTGAGAGAGAAGGAGGAATTATGGAAGATTTCCAGGTTTTAGTTTGTCTGGCAAGGTCAAGGGTGCAAAGCTTTTTTTGCCCAGGGCCATTTGGATACTTATAACATCATTCTTGGGCCATACAAAATTATCAGCTTAAAAATCAGCCTGATATATATTTGGTCAAACATTTAATTAACTCACCCCTAACACCTTGGCAGGGCCAGATGAAATGATTTCATGGGCCTTATATGGTCTGTGGGCCGCACGTTCCCCATCCCTGGATTAGGTGGATGGACATTGTTGGTTATTTACTAAGATACAGGATAAGAAGTAAATTTTGTGGAGAAAATGTGTTCTGCTTTGATACATTAAGTTATTTGGGTTTTAAGAAGACATGGATTTAATAACCATCATACAAATATATCCATAGTTTTTAAAGTTTTGTGTTGAATGAGGTCAACAAAGAGACTTTAATGGTGAAAGGGTCAGAGGGCCAAGGATGGAGCCCTTGGGACACTGACATTTAGTAATGAGTAGGAGACACAAACACTTCAAAGGAGACTTAAGGCTTGGGTGACCATCTAGCCCAGTTTGCTTGGGAGTGAGGGGTTTCTCAGGATGTGGCACTTTCAGTGCTAAAACTGGGGCAGTCCCAGACAAACTGGATGGTCACCTACAAAAGAATGGCTAGAAGGTACAGGGAGAAAAGCCAGGAGACTATGATGTGAATAAGAATGTTCAAAGGAAGAAACTGGCCCAAAATGACAAAAGTTGCAGATAAGCATAGAAATGTCATCTGAATATGTGAAGATGAGAAGTTTCAGGGACCTTTTAAAGATAAAAGTCAGATTACAGTCAGGAGTTCATGAGAAGTGCAGATAGCAATACAGGAACTTTGGGGGGAGGTTTTTATATAATGAGATTCTAGGGTTTGTTTGTTTTTTCAGCCTTAATTAAGCTGTACTAACTATTCTAAAATGTACACAAAAAGAGAAAATATCTGTTTCCTGTGTGAGGGAAAGGCAAGTTTTCTGCTGTTTCTATTATTTCTGTTTATGTTTTGGTAAGATATTATGATTCCCTAAGTGAACATTTTAAAATTATTTGACCTACGACTGTAGATGACTTGGGCCTTGAATACCATTGAATCTAGCTCAGGAAATGACATTTTCTCATTCTTCCAAGCCTCTGGTGATTAGTCTTCCTCTACATGCTTCTTACAGGATTGGAACATAAATTATTTCAGTGTTGAGATGTCAGAGTTTAGATGAAAAAAACAGCATTTAAATATCTTAGGAAATGGAGGACACATCAGAGAAGAGAATGAGGTGAGGACTGGAGCAGAGCTGAGGGAACTTGATTGGAACTGCGGGCAGAGTAAGTGAGCCCCTGGAAGCAGAGTCATCATTAAGACAGCAACTGCTCAGGAAATAAAAGGATTATATGGCAATTCTACTACCAAATGACAAGCCCCAATTTCAAGCAGAACATAACTTGCAAATTGAGACCCAGGATGGCAATCTATATATATAAAAGCCAAGTGGCCAGAATGCCCGAACAACCGGATTGACTGGAACAACCAGTTGCTTTGACGCCCACTGTGGCCCCAATCGCCACCCCCCTGCCCCCAATTGGGGGCGGGGCAGGCTGGCCAACCACCCGAGGCTCCTCCCCCTGGCCAACCTGGCCCTAATCAGCTCCAATCAGGGCAGGTCAACCAAACCCCACCCATGCATGAATTCATGCACCAGGCCTCTAGTCATTACATAAAAACACAATGTATGGAAGTTATACCAGTCCATTGGGTTAGTCCAAGAAAAATTTGGAAGGAAAATAGAGCTCAGCTTGGTTTAGATGGTTACAAAACTTCTCAAGGACTTTTAACCAAAAGAATTCAACATTTGAAATGTTACTCCCTTTCCCATCAACTCTAGTATTACAGTTGCTGTCTGTGTCCCCTGTTTGGAACGCTTTCAACTGTTGTGCTTTTGCTCACATCTCACCAAGTTATGGTAAGTTTGTCCTCTTTATTCCTAGTAACTTGTATGGCTCTGTTCTAAGCAGCTTGGTGATTGGCATGCTTCACCAATGTGGACAAGTTAGCATGGAGAGAGCATCATCAAGGTGAAGATACTGGAAAGAGGTGCTGGAGTTACACTTCTACTTCCAGGCCTTGGTTTCCAGGCTACCCTGACCATACCTTGGTTTGTCACTCTTAGATAGTCCCATGCTTTGCACTCTGTCCCCTTTTCATAGCTTTAACTTCAGGATTCTATAACTATTTTCTCTGAGGTTCCTTTAAGTTGAACAATCATTTTTGGAAGCCCTGCTAGACTGTGATATATTCTGGGCTGTGCGGGAAGCCACCGCTTTCCCAATACTGTCGTAAGAGTGCACCAAGGAATGCGGAAGGCCGATGGACCTCGGGCATTAGCACGGCTGTGTTGAGATAGTGGTGGCTCGAAGCAATTTCCTGACCTGATAGCCTCAAAGTAAATGTTTCCTGAACCTTACTGATCTTTACTGATCTTTATTGACCTTAGAGACGGTTTGTCTGCTACCTGTTTGCAGTGCTTTACTAAGGGCAAGATGTGTATCTAAAACTGAATAAAAAGCGGATAAGGCCAGGTTTCAGTGTGCCTCTCCAAGAGAGAGGACTCCACCTGGCCCCCCATGCCTTCTACATTCATATTTCTTGTCTAGTGTTTTCATTTGTGCGTCGGCCCCTTCTTCAGATCCTGAACCCCCGCCATAAAAGGTTGTGGCAGGGCTGGGAGAGATTAATCAGACAGTCCCAGAAAAGACCGAGTGCTGGGAGCATTGACTCCAAAGATATGACAGGAGTCTTGCAACACCTGCCACGGAAGTAAAACATTTCTGAACGCTCAAGGGCCCATACTGAAATACACACTGAGAATGTGCATATGGCGACCCTCCTTCCTTGAGCTCAAGCAAGGTCCGGAGAGCATGTTTTCTGATCCTAGGACCATTTACAAATTTAAGAACTTATCAACCTGTTAGTATGTGACCGGCATTGTTCCAATTCATTTGATCCTCATAACAACCCCATGAGAGGTACTATTATTACTTCATTGATGTAAGAGGGGCATAAAGAGATTAAGAAACCAGCCAAAGGATCAACAGTTAGTAAGTGGCTGAGCCAGAATTCCAGTTCAGGCAATCTGCCTGTAACCACTCCTCTATGCGGCCTTTCCATGGATTCCCACTGGAAATCACTGGCTTGGTAGACAGCTGCTGGTTCACTGTATTAGAATTGTGGGTGGGTTGGTGGGGAGCGAGTAACATCTCAAATGTCGAATTCTTTTGGTTAAAAGTCCTTGAGAAGTTTTGTAACCATCTAAACCAAGCTAAGCTCTATTTTCCTTCCAAAGTTTTCTTGAACTAACCCAATGGACTAGTATAACTTCGTAGCGAGCGCCCGGGAAGTCACATGGGCATTTCTTTAATTATTGGCAGCTGAATCCAGGGGCGTTTGGCAAAGCCACGTCCTGGAAACATGTCCTTTGCCAAAAGGCAGGAGTGTTGTCAGCTTGACCTTCAGCCCAGGTGCCAGGGGATGGGTTTTGTTATTTAAATCCAGCCAAGCACCAGGAATGAATACGACTCGGGGCCCACCCAAGAATGAAATAATCTCCTTTGTCTTGACTTTTAGTAAAACTTCCTGTTTTTGCTGTATAAAATAAATACGCTGTATCGGCTCTGGGTCCCTGTCCCTATCTCTGCATCAGAAGACAGTGGTCCCATCCAGCCCCAGCTTTTTCTTCCATCTCTGTGTCTGTCTCTTTCTTTCATTTTCTTTTTTTTTTTTTTTCCGTGATACAACCCAGTTTAATGTTTATAGATATAAAATGAGGCCTCTAACAGTAATAAAGAGATGGCAACCACAAGACAACTTTTTGTTTAATGAACAGAAGACGGTACATCCCTTTGTGTCCTTCCTCCGCCTCTGTCTCTCTGCCCATCGCCCCACAGCCTCTCACCAGACCTGTTTAGGGGGTGATGGGAAGAGGAGACAGGAGAAGGAGGAGAGAGTGAAGGCCCAGAATGGAGGGCAAGGCTCTGCGTAAGAACAGGGAATGGATGGGGTGGAAAGGAAGGTGGGGATGTAGGACAGTCAGGGGCTCTGAGAACCTCACAGAAAATCAGAGTCTAGGATGGCATTGCTGAGGGGGAGGGGAAAGACAATGACACTGTCCCAGCCTTTTAAAATACAAGGGCAAAAAGACGCCAAAAACAAACCAAAGGGTGAAGCACCTCCGCCCCCCCCACAACCCCATCTGGCCCCTTGATACTGAACCACCAGCTGCCCCCCAAAGCCCGCACCCAAGAAACAAGGGAGACTGAAGAATGTGCTATAACATGGATGAAATCTGAAGACAGTCTTACATGAAATAAGCCAGTTACAAATACTGTCTGAGTCTACCAATATGAGGTACTTAGTCAAAATCACAGACAGAAACTGGAATGGTGGCTCCGGGGTGGGGGGAGGGGAGATTGGGACCTTGTTGTTTACTAGGTATAGGGTTTCAGATTGACAAGAGGAAAGGAGTTATGGGGATGGGCGGTAGTGACAATGTAACTGCCTTTAATGCCCCTGTACTGTACACTTAAAAATGGTTCAGGGTATAATTTTATGTTACTTGTATTTTACCGTAATTTTTTAAAAGGCAATACACAAACATTAAAACAAGCAAAAGAAGTCTGCTCAACAATCTAACAACAATTCAGCAGTGAAACAAAACAGAATCAACCAATACAGGCAACAGAGAGGAGCTCTAGGCCGATGAGCCGCACCTACAAGCATGAAAAGACGAAGGGGCAGCAGACAACAGCCTGACGCCTTCCGCAGTTCTCTGACCCGACCTGGGCCCACAGAGCCTTGAACTGGAACATTGCACAGACGCGATAGTGCAAAAACTGGAGGGGAAGGGGAGGCAACGAGCGCCCTGCTCTTTACGAGCGGGGATTTCTCAGCTCTTTTCAGAAGACATCCCTAATGGACACTGAATGGTAAATCCTTCAGCATGGCACCCGCCAACCGTTAATACACCTCCAAGTCCAGGGAATTCTAGCGAGAACACAGGTACCTTTCAGGCCTGGGCAGGTGAGATGTCCGACCGGGCCTCCAGGGTTCAGCTCCAGAAGCCCATGCAGCGGCCTCCGGACCTCCTGCCTCTGGGACCGCCAGCCGGTGGGCAAGACGCTGCCAGCCTGGACCTCTGAGCCAGGGCGGGGTACGCCCCCCAGGAGGACGGGGTTTGGCCTAGTAGGTGGCGTGAGCCCGGTTGTTCACGGACTATCTGGGAGGAGGGCCTCCCGCCCCCGGGTGCCCAGTGTTTCTCATCACAGGGATCTCTACCTCCCGTAGGACCCGGAGACCCCAGCTCAGGCTCCCTCTGGGGAGCGTGGTCAGGGCTCAGTGCCTCCCCCCTCCCGCCGTTTCGTGTGGCAGCTGCGTTCACACCTTCGGGCCTCGGAGATGTTTGCGTGTGCCCAGCAAAGAGCGTCGCCAGGGGCACACTTGTTTACAAGGTTATGGAATTTAACATTGCTGCCATTGATCAGAGTTCGCCTGGGTTTATACATGCTTTCTGTCAGAGAGGAAGGGAGAGGGGGGAAACAGAGGAATAAGAAAGAGAGAAACATTGAGGGGGGCGGTGGGAGGCCCCCCAAAGCACTCAGCAGGAAATTCTGCTTCTTTGTTATGGGGTGGGGCCACAACATTAGTAACCAAGAAACAGAATTTCTGGAGAATGAGGCCCAGAAATCAGGATTTTAAAAAGATTCCCAGGGGATTCTCATGTGCAGCCAAGTTTGAGAACCATCTAGGGCCGTGGTTGGCAAACTGCGGCTCGCGAGCCACACGCGGCTCTTTGGCCCCTTGAGTGTGGCTCTTCCTAAGCCTTAGGAGTACCCTAATTAAGTTAATAACAATGTACCTACCTATATAGTTTAAGTTTAAAAAATTTGGCTCTCAAAAGAAATTTCAATCGTTGTACTGTTGATATTTGGCTCTGTTGACTAATGAGTTTGCCGACCACAGATCTAGACGAGTCTCAGCTGGGCTGACTGGGCACTTCAAGTCTCTGCCACCTATCTGTTCCATGCCAGCAGGCTACCTCAGGAATGTCCTCATGGAGATGACAGAAACACAAGAAAGAGCAAGGCCTCTCGAGGTGTAGACTTAGAAGCACCATACTTGCACTTTTGCTTCATTCTACTACCCAAAGCCAGGCACATGGTCAAGTCCAGAGACAGAGGCAGAGGACACTTCAAAGTTAAATGCCCAAGGGGGTGGATGCAGAGAGGGTAAAAGATCGTTCAGCCCATCAGCAAGACCTATCAATTCTACCTTAGAAGTACTTTCCACACCTGTCCAATACTCCTATCTTATTGCTACCACCACTTCAGTTCACCATGATCTCTGTTACCTATCACCACCTGACTGCTCTGTCCAAAACTTTCTTGTCCATTCCTTCTCAGACCATTCTCAATGCAGCAATGAGAATAAACTTAAAAAGAAAACCTGCTCTGACCACTCATTTGATTAAGTCTGCCAAATGGTTTCCTATTGTTCTCAGGATAAAGGTGAACATCCTGACTAAGGCCTGAATTGTTTTCAATTTTCAATTGAGTGGTTATTTTAAAGCAAATAGGTGAACCTGGTGAAAGGGAGAAAGAGAGTGGAGAGAGAGTGTGAGAAAGAGAGGCTTTGTAACGACTTCCATGTGAGGACAGCCTGGGACCCCTGTCTCCAATCTCATCTCCTTCCATCCTTTCTTTCACTTTATGGTTGGAACACATCATAATTCCCCAACTTGTACACTATTTTAAGCCTCTGTGGTCTTACTTGGACTGCTCTGTATCCAAGTAGAGAAGTAGAGTTCTTTATCCCTCCTCTGGTATGGCTTGAAAACCCTCTGCCTTATCCCCTTAAAAAAAAAAAAAAGAGAGAGGAGAAGAGCATGGATTGGTTTGGCTCAGTGGATAGAGCGTCGGCCTGCGGACTGAAGGGTCCCAGGTTTGATTCTGGTCAAGGGCAGAGGATGACTACTTTTGGCGTTTAAAGTCTACAACAGATAGACATTAATAATCTCACAAATACAACCTTATAAACTGCTCCAAATATTTTTTTATTTTTTTTAATTTTATTTTATTTTTTTGTGGTTGCACTTTTCTTTTTTTTCTTTTTTAATTAAATCTTTATTGTTCAGATTATTACATTTGTTCTCCAAATATTTTTTTAAATAATGCCCTGTTTATGGTGTTAACAGAAGCTAAGAGTCAGGGAAGGGTTATTTGCGTTGTTGTCTTAAGTATGAGTCTGAGTTAACCAAATGAGCAGAGTAGGAAGAAGAATAGTCCTGGCAGTGGAAAAGCATATGCGGAACTCTGGGGGTTGAGGGAGCAAAGGACTTGAGAAACTGAAAGGCCAAGAATCAGGCTGGAGTATCCATAGAGCTGCATTTGGGGGGAACCAGAACTTGGACAAGGCACATCTTCAGCTAAGAAGGATGGAGCTCCAACCATGGTTGGGGATGGAGAAAGGCAAAACGATTTGGAGGCAGTGTTATATGCAGGAGAAATGAAATCAGAGGAGACTCTCAGAGGTGAGAAGCCTTCCTGGAACATAAGGAGGCCTACGGAGAAAGATTTGAAGATTAGCTTGTAAATGAAGTGAGGGTATTAGAGACCTGCTTTCTTTGATGCCAGTTACAAAATCCAGGAGCTTAATGGGGTTCTGTGGGACCAAGGGATTAAACAAGCCTTTTGAAAGGCCCATCATAATGGAGAGGGACAAGCAAATTCCTGCCAGTCCCATTGTCCTTTATAATGAAAGCACCTGCTTTTTCTCCTCCACCCCAGAGCCTGAAGGCCACATTGGCTAGTTCGTCAACACATGACTACTTCTATGGCGATGAAGAGAATGACTAGCTCCGTTCTCATTTTCATGAGGTTTATGGAGAAGTGGGAGAGACTCTCAAATAATCACAAATGTGATCAGTGTGATGAATAAATGGTCCAGGTAGCTATATTCCTGATAGTCTGAGAAGTCAGTGGTTGGTGGTGGTTGCCTTGGGGACATTTAAAATAAGACCTAAAGAATGAGAGAGGATTAGGCCGGTGAACAGTGGCTGGTAGGGTGGGCTAGGACGATTGAATGTGGGAAATACATAAATGCACAGACCCTGTGATGGGAGGTCCTATAAACAGTACAAGGAATGGACAGAGGGTGTGTGTGGCTACAGAGAAGAGGTCCATTGAGAGAATAAACCAAACAGATCAGCAAGGTTTGGACTATGGGGTTTTCAGCCATGGTCCAGTGAGTCACTCTCTCCCAAGGGAAACAGGTGAATATAGAGAGATTTACACCAGACAATGCAACAACTGAACATTTTAATTCTCTAGGGTGCTATATCTCAGAGGAGCATAGGACAGGAATTCTTGTTCCAACCAGAGTCTGGGTCTCACTTCGAGGGAAAGTACCCAATAGCTATGAGAAGAAAGAAAGTACACAGGTGACACACTAACTTAGCTATGTGACTCTGAGCAAGTCATGTCCCCCTTCTGAACCCCACCTCCTCTTCTAGCCACCAGGAATTTCGGCCCAATACTGTAGGAATTTGTTGAATCTTTGGAGATAAATAGACTCACTTTCCAGCCATGAGCTTTGTCTAGAAGGGAGCTATTATTTTTCCCCTGTAAAAGATCTCTTGAAATACAGGAACATCATTTAAAAGTGAGATCTTTGTGTAGATGGATATGTTCCAGTATTAGATGAGAAGGGGAATAAAACCACATCCAATTAAAATCTGACAGAGGACCAGGGAGAATAAAGCCCTCTTGGTCTAATGACAGGACTAAATTGGGTTCTATTTCAAGTTGCCATGGAGTTTCTGAGTTCTTTAGAAGGAAGATAAAACAACCTCAAAAAAGAATGATGTATATAACAGATTAATTTCCAGAGCATTCACAGGTGCCATTTATGTTGCAAGTCTTCCTTCCTGAATTGTTTTCAATTTTCAATGGAGGGGTTATGTTAAAGCAAATAGATGAACCTGGTTTTTGAGCCTGAGTCTGAGATATAACTGTTAAGTTGGCTTAGCGGAGAAGAAACCTAAGAGGATGAGGTCAAGGGAATGGGATGGAAAACATACACATGGTGCAACTTCTTCACTCAGTTAGGCAACCTGCTCTCTGGAAAAGGACTATTAAGCCAAGACATTGTTCAAGACTGAGGCTGCCCAGAGATGCCTTTTAGTCCACAGGGAGTTATCCTGTTCTTTCAGAGTTTGAGAAGGCTTATCAGGAGCTAGGCACACATACACATAACCTTATTCCCTGTCTCTTCTCCCCAATTTTCTCTGGGGAGCATTTCTGAATATTAGAGACATGGAGAAAAATGACAGATTCTTCTTTTCTGTCTCTTCAAGTAGAGATTTCACGATTGAACTACAGGGACCCCGGGGGCCTATAGAATTCTTTCTCTCTCAGTGATCAACAAGAGGCAAATGTGAGTGCTTTAACCTCAACAAGTGGTCTTAGTTGAATCTACTGGAAAAAGAAGGTGATTGAAACCCTCTACTTTAGGCCCTAAAAAAAAAAAAAAGAGAGGAGAAGAGTGCAAATTGGTTTGCTTCAGTGGGTAGAGTATTGGTCTGAGGATTGAAGGGCCTGAGGTTCGATTCCAGCCAAGAGGGAAGGAGGGAGGGGGGGGGGCAGAGAGAGACACAGAGAGAGAGAGACTCTCTTTTACTTCCTCCCCGGAGGCGAGGGGGGAGAGGGAGGAGCGCCGCTGGGGGAGGAGGGATGAAAGGAGGATGCCTCCTTAGGGTTTTTCGTTTGGTAACAGAATTATCATATAACCCTTTTATTTCAAGGATAAAAGGGTTACCCTATGGTTCTAGGAGGAGAACAGCCCCTGAGTATAATGTTAGAGAAGATGTAGTTGCATTTGAAAATCTTGACTGAGCTCTCCGGAATTCTAAATAAAAATTCCAGGGGACTTGGAGGTTTCTGAACTGCAAGGTCACATTCAGGGGAAAATAGATATTTTCTAGCAAATTCTAAAATCTCTTTCTCAGATGAAGTGTTAATAAGAAATAGCTGTACAGTGGGGATGCTATTCTAAGTGATCTATTTTTCCTCATGTCCCCTGGCTTTTTGAGAGCCAACTCTGATCTACTGTAGAGGGCTCAAGTGGAACCTCTTTCTTTTTTTCTCCTTGAGCTGAGTGTAACCGGGTACAGGACTCTGAATTTAGATTACAATCTGGATGTTGCTTGATTGATACCTTACTAAGTGATTACATTCATTTCCAATGTGTCATTGAAAGTATTTATCAGAAATCATTTACCTTTTGGTCTTTGCTGCTAAATGAAGTTCTCCATCATTAAAGAGTGGCCCCTTTGGTTGGTCAGGGGAAGACTCCTTTCCACTTTTCAAATTTATTCTGCCTCTTTGTTTCATCCAGAAAACTGGTGGTCTGATGGCCCTCCCTGCCACAGCATGCTTCCTGGGCTTTTAGTTGACCTCGGGACACAATACAAAGGAGATTTGAGAAGCGTTAGCTGCAGGCCTATTACTGCCTCCAGATTGCACGCAGAATCTATAACAGCTACTGCTGGGCTGGGATCCCAAAAGGAAAAGCAGAGCCAGTAGTATACCAAGCTCTCCTGGTCATTACCTCTTCCTTAAAGAGCCTGTTCCCACCACCACCTTCCAGCCTGGGCCTTCTGGGTTCGAACCACCCTCTGGGTACCTGCCTAGAAGTTGCACATGACCAGAGCATCCCTGGGGCCACCACAATAGGTCACATCGTCCAAGAGCTCAGAATTTCCCCCATTTCCCCTATGGCTTAGAAGTAGATCTAGGAAGGTTTTGTAACTCCCCAAGTCTCCTCCCAGCCACAGAGGGAATGTTGGGACTAATTCTCTGGGCAATCTAATTGCCAGTTTAATCACGCCCACCCCCCCACCCCAACCTGGTTCAACACCTAAGAATAAAGCTTCATTCATTTATCTTCTCTCATGCCATTCTGATCCAACCTTCTCTGACCTTTTTATCCCATTCTCTGAAGCTTCCAGACCAGGATAGACACATTCGTATTTCTCTCCTCTCTGCACCAGGCATTCGTTTATCTTTCATGCTTCAATCAAAAACTGTCCCTGAAGGACACAGCTTTCTGGAAGCCATTTGTTACTGACTGTCTTTCATGTCAGTGTTAAGGATGGGGTCAGTATCACCTGAGGTCTTGCTTCACTTCACTATTAGTCCTCCACCCTCACTGAGGCATAAACCCCTGAAATGATTCTTCTTGGGGTTCTTGCCATGAGTGCCACCGCCTCCTGTCGCTTTCATCATTTGACATTCCATATTTTCTACCCCAGTTACTGGAGGGGCTCAGGTTTCTCACCCCAAGTCCTGACATCATCCTGCATCAGTGATGAAGTAGATAACTCATCTCGCCAGGACCTCTTTGCTCCTTATCTGCAATAACTTTGTCCTCCGCACTTCTGAAGCTACCCACTCCCATGGCCAAACCTCCTGGACCCGTCCTCACATCAAATGTGTTGCTTCTAAAATAATGAATGAGTGGATGGAAACATCTGGAACAATAATGATGATGAGATAGTAAAAATGTGGAAATGTGGAATGAGATCACATCATCCCCAGGTGGTTGATGCCAGGGGGATTTTTGAAGGCTTTCTACCCCCCTGGCAGATTTGAATTAGTAAGGAAAGAATATAGAAGAAACAAAGATGTGCTTTTAACCCCCCTTCCTGTGTGATTTCTCCAGGCTTTTCCTCCAAATATGCAAAATCAACCATATCTCAAACCTGAAGCAATCTGTCCCAATAGCCTCATTCAGAGGAGATCTGGAGGACGCGACTGTAGCCTGTGGGGCTGTGTGTGTGGTAGGGAGGATGAAAGGTAGTGCATGGGGTTGGTAAGTGAGGGGTGACAGGTGTACTGGGCTGAAAAGCGCCTCCCTCCCCAACATTCATGCCCACCCAGAACTTCTGAGTCTTTTGGAAATAAGGCCTTTGTAGATGTAATTAGTTAAAATGAGATCAAACTGAATTAGGGTAGACCCTTATCTTATGACTGATTTCTTTATAAGAAGAGAAAACAGAGACATAGACACAGGGAAAAAGGCCATCTGACGACACAGGTAGAGACTGGAGCTAAGCTGCCACAACCCAAGGAGCACCAAAGATTACCGGCAGCCACTAGAAGCTGGAAGTGGCAAGAAAGGACTCTTCTTGCAAAGTGGGGGGAATGGAAACATCTGGAATAGTGTCAGCAATAAAAATAAAGCTAAGGAAAGAAAGAGGGTTCTCCCCTGGAGCCTTCAGAGGGAGCACGGCTCTGCTGACACCTGGGTTTCTGACTTCTGGCCTCCAGAACGGGGAGAGGATACATTTGTGTTGTAAGCCACCCAGTTTGTGGTCATTGGTTACAGCAGCCCCAGGAAACTAGCACACAAGGGAAGTAGTGAGGTTGTTTTGTCTTGGTTATTCTCCCTGAAGCGCTTATTTTCCCTGCATGTTAATGAAACTCATTACTCTACTCCCCCGTCATCTCTCCTCCTTGCCTCCTATCTCCATTGACAGTCTCATTTGAGTTCGAAAAAGAATGGAATAATCTCTTGCAAAAAATAGAACAGGGGCAGCATCACCATTGCTTTTGCTGGATTAAAACAAGTATTTACTAAGTGTCAATAATATGAAAAACACGGCAAAGCACTCCACATACATTATTAGCTCTAATCCTCACGACAGCTTTGCAAAATAGGCTATCCTATTACTATTTCTGAAGTGAAATGAAGCCTCAGGAAAACTTCTTACAAGTAAATTGATTTATGTGGACAGTTTGATGACATACTCGACATCTGGTTAGAGTCTTTACCAACCGTGCATAAAAAAAAAAAAATTGTGTCCCTAAAACACTTAGCTCTGAATATGACGAAGAAGAAAGAATGATGCCCAGTAATTGCTTGCTCCTGGTTTGTTTGCTAGCCCAAATAAAATGTTATTAACGTGCAGTAGACATTTGAGATATTCAGTCCAGGTTTCCTCCTCTTCTGCCCTCAATCCCACAGCACTTTCCATGACACTCTACAAACCCAAACTCTCAGAGGGAGGCCCTGCCCGGCACAAGGCTGCTGTTTGGTGGTCTGCCTGCCCCTTGGAGTCCTTCTCACCTCATCCTGCTCAGAGGTGGGCACGCATGCTCCAGACTTCGCTGTCTGTGCAGTGATTGACTGAATAAGCCAGACAGGTTAAATAAATACCCCCCCCCCCCCCCTGACCCTGCACTTTGGTCCATGAGGCTTCCTTTGCCAACACCTTTACATATGTATGTGTAACTGCCTCCTGGGAAGGAAGCAGGAGTCCTGATAGGTAATCTCGGGTGCTAGTGAACAAGGACAGAGCAGGAGACTCATCTGCTATGGCCACGTTTCTTTTAAAGATGAGGATTGGCATTTGTCTCTGTCTTTTCTTGGATTGGGTATTAAAATGGGGCTTTTGTTTGCTCTCTCAAAGAAAGCACTTTGTGGTCCTTCTGTTGGCTTCTTTTCTAGTTGTAAGGGAGAAAAACTAGAGGTCTTTGGACATCAAGTCTTTCGGGGGCATTCTCTTAGTCCTCATCACTTAGAAGAGTAGGCTTATAAATGGGCAGGAGAAAACCTATTATCTTTCTCAACCATGTTCCTAGAAACAGATAAGACTACCAGAGAGAAAAACAACATCTGCATTCAAATTCTTGGGACATTTATTGTTACAATCAGAACTTATTTGCTTGTATTTAAATATTAGCATATTATTTTGATGTGATTTTCAACTTATCAATCAAAAATATATTTTTTCATTTAAGTATTTATTTTGTACCTTCTGTGCTACGCTATAGAGACTATATTTATTAGGTAGTTATTCCTGTTACCAAGGAGTTATTCCTGTTATCAAGGAGCTTACAGATCAGGTCTTTGAGAGCTGTGCACAGGTGAAAGAGAAGGAGATGGCTTTTGCCAACACTTATTGAGTGACTTCTATGTCAGGTACCATTCAAAGTGCTTTACAAGCACAAACTCTTTTAATCTTTAGCTACTCTATGAAATAGGTGATATTTTTATCATCATTTTACCAATGAAGGAACTGAGGCAAAAAATGTTTGGAAACTTGCCCAAGGTCAGACACCTGGTAAGTAGTAAAATCAAGCCACAAACTCAGGTGAATTAACCACAATTGTTATATTACATCTCACATTGGGTAGAACACACAATATATATCAATAATAATAAATTACTAGCAGTCACTAGCAATATTAAGGCAAATGATAAATGGGGAGGTAATGTGATAAATGATGAATGGGGTGTGGTCAAGGAGGCCTTTGTGATGTGAAACCACAATTAGATCCAAACAAATGAGATCACTCCCATCCTCTCCTTTAGCACACAGAGGTTGCAGGAGAGAACCTGTGTCTTTAACCCACTGTTTCTCAAACTCTTTGGGTTTGAAGCCATTTTTTCTTCAGGGAACACTTAAAGAATATCTTTGTCACATTTTAAAGCAATATTGAAAATTGCTGAGGGCTGTTAGTAAACACTCGGTTTAATTACGACAGCTGAAACTCAGAGCGAAGGCAGAGCCATGCCCTGAGGGTGGGACCAGTCAAGAGACTGGACGCCACTCAGTCTGACTTTCCCGCCCAGTGTTAAGGGGATGGATCTCGTGATGTCACCAGGAGCTCAAGGCCCACCCAGATGTGATGTAACTTCCTGTAATTCGAGTATAAATAAAACTGCTTCCGGTGCTGGCTCTCTGTCTGTCCCTCCATGAGAGGGCAGATGCCACACCCAGCCCAAGCTTTTAATCTAAATTTGTGTCTGTCCAATTCATTTTTCCCTAATCCCCAAAGCACCTCCTAACTTAAACCAACTGGTTCACGTCTCTCTCTCTGTTCGGGACGTGGAGAAGAGACCCCAGCCCCAGCCCAGCATCGAAAATGTTAGCTTAGAAGAGTGAACTAGATTGTAGGGTCATCTATTTACAGAGACTACCCTGTATTTCTCTGCCTCTGCTGTCAGTATCCAGAAAGGATCTGAAGTTATGAGAGGAAGGGCCACTGGAAACATCAGAGGATTGTAGGATGTGAGTGGAATTCACAACCATCAAGTTTTATTTATTAGGTAAATCTTCTCTCTAGCCCTGGTTGTATTGTCATGGACTCTAGGGAAGCAGTAGATTAAACAGGTTGGTTCACTCTGGCTGACTGAGGAGTATTTACTTTAACATAAAAAAAGACAGTTCCTGCCTGGCCCATGTGCTCAGTGGTTGAGCACCAACCCACGAACCAGGAGGTTATGTTCAATTCCCAGTCAGGGCACATGCCTGGGTTGTGGACTCGATCCCCATCACTTAGAAGAGTAGGACACTTCTTAACATCCCATCAGAGAAGAGAGGAGACTCTCAGCAGGTCATAATAAATGCGAGAAGTCCTCAAAAGGTTGAATGGACATATTCAGCAGGGCTGAAAATCTGCATGTTATTACCTGCTGCTGGAACAGCTGAAGGCAATTCCCCTAACCTGATGGTCCATTATTATTTACCTGGACTTTACCTTGGATATGTATATCTGCTTTGCTAAAGGGCAAAACGTGTGAATAAAAAGCCGAGGGTCCGGACATTCAGAGAGCTTAGTCACTAGAGCTAAGCCTCCCCTGGCTCCCCCAACATGCCTCCCAAATTTATATTTCATGTCTAGTTTATCCATTTATACGCAGCCCCTTCTCCAGATAACTGAACCCTAGGGCAGAAAGACTGCAGCAGACTCAGTCCTGCCTCCATGAGAATGTAACAGACGAGTGAACAAGGAGCTGTTTGCTATGAAACAGTCCATGATGGGCTGTTACAGTCCAGTAGGGGATGTGCAGGAAGTGGCCTGTCAATGTTGATGTTTCTCTCTCTCTTTCCCCCTCCCTTCCTCTCTAAAATCAATAAAAACATATTAAAAAAAGAAGATAGCTCCTTATTTTCTCCGATCTTAGGTATTTAGTTCCATAGGAACACTTTCATCTTCTATAATACACTTTTATAACATTTTGTCCATATTATAAGGATTATTTTACAGTCATATTGGTCACCTGTAGTTATAATCATGTTCAGTGTCTAGTAATTGGTCTTGTGTTTCCTTTTGCACAAAAACTGTACAACCTAGAGAAAGCAAAAGATGTATCCCAACTCCCACTTTGTAGATTTTTTTCCTTTTAAACATATAGACATTTACATTTGTTGAGTACACTCCTTCTGCTAGAAACTATATGTTATGTATGTCTCAAATGTTGACCTCGCTCTGGGAGGTAGGTGTCACTCTCACTTTATTCAGGAGGAAACGGAGGCTCAGAAAGATTAAATTAACTACTTGGGGTTAAATAGCAAATGATAACAGTGATCTGAATTCTTCTCAGTTTGACTCCAAAGCCACACTTTTAAACCTCCACCATATTGTTTCCTTAAATGGGGAAAAATGACTGAAGAATAAATCAGCCCTTGGAATATTAGAATTTAAAGCATTTCAGGCAATTGAATAAGAAAATACGTCGTTGCTTAGATGATCAAGACAGGCAATTTTCAAACCATACCAGCTAAAACTTAAAATTGTTCCAATCATCTCTCTGGCTGAAGTGGGGAAAAAGAAAAGCCCATTATGGACAGTTTCATAGTGAAAAGCTCCTTGTTTGGTTGTCTATTACATTCCCATGGAGGCAGGACTGAGTCTCCTCTCTTCTCTGATGGGATGGTAAGAAGCCCCCTGCTCTCTGTTCTGCCCTGGGACAGTGTGTGTGTGTGTGTGTGTGTGTGTGTGTGCCATGTGCATCCCAGAGGCACCAATCCACCTGCTCCCTCAGAGCCTGTGCAAGCCCAGAAAAGGTTCAGGGTCTGACACAGAGGACCAGAGTCATTATCCCCAGCCAAAATGAGGGCTTTGGAGGCACAGATACGAGGAAGAGAAATGATTCTCTCTCTCTTTTTTGCCCACTGTTTCCTTCTCAGAAATTTCTGACAGAACTGCAAGCAAGATACACTATCTATCTTCTACTCTTGAGTATAGAGGACCAAACAGAAAAGTGGGCTGTAGCTGGGGAAGAGCTTTCTTTTGAGCGATGACATGAAGGGTTAATTCTTTTACCCAATCTTGCAATAAATAAGTCGTAAATTAACCAATCTGTTGAAAAATTGTAAACATGAGCTTGATTTCCTAATGTAAAGTCACCAGCATTTCTTTTTTTTTCCTTTATTGATTAAGGTATTACATATGTGTCCTTATCCCCCCATTGCCCCCATCCCCCCATATTCCCCCTCACTCATGCCCTCACCCCCCTGTTGTCTGTGTCCATTGGTTAAGCTTATATGCATGCATACCAGTCCTTTGGTTGATCTCTCCCCCTTCCCCCCACCCTCCCCTACCCTCCTTCTGAGGTTTGACGGTCTGATCGATGCTTCTGTCTCTGGATCTGCTTTTGTTCATCAGTTTATGTTGTTCGTTATATTCCACAAATGCGTGAGATCGTGTGATATTTATCTTCCTCTGACGGGCTTATTTTGCTTAGCATAATGCTCTCCAGTTCCATCCAGGAAGTTGCAAATGGCAAGAATACCAGCATTTCTTTACCAAATGTCCTCCATATATTCTCCACATTCTCAACCAGGTGTTAATAGCTATTTGCCAACCTTCTTGAAACTCTGGAAAGCCTACCACGTCCCAGGCAGTGCTTGGTGCTTTTTGTACCCAATCTCTTTTCTTTGTCACAACAATATGATACAGATATTATTGTCTAGAGATAATTTTATAGAGGTTTGGCAACTTTCCTGAAGTCACAGAGTAGGTTAGTGACAGAACCAAGATGGGGACCCACTTTAGTCTCCAAAGCTTACCTGTGCTCCATGATGTACCGCAGGAGAGAGCTTTAGATGCGGTTGAGCCCTCACAGACGGCTTATGAATCCCGCAGGAAGTGTTTACTGGCAATGCCAGTCTCTCCACAAGTCGGCACGCTCCTGGAGGGGCGGGGTCTTTTTAGATCACAAGTGTCTGGCACAGTCTCTGGCACATAGTAGATCCTCAATCAATATCTGTTGCATAGGAATCCAACTGCTCACATCGATGTGGCCTGTTTGACAATGTGTCAGCTAAGTTTCCAGGTACATTTAAGTCATGTCTGCCCTTTACTTGGGACCTTTACACTGGGGTCTTATTTTGATTTTGTGACATAGAACGTGCATATAGGATAAGGGGCGTTGCCTTCAGACATGGGAGGCATTAAGAAATCAATGAGATCCTGCATGCCAATCTTAACATAATGGACATGGGTTATAAGGAGACGAGGGCGTTTCTGGGAAACAAGGGTTGTGTTTTGTTCTCCTCTATTTCTAGATAAATGTGAGACACTCAGTCATTCCACCTGAACTGTTCTATTTACTTGGTGGCTTCCAATCCTGATATGCAAGACCATATTTTGAACACGTAATTTTTGAATTGAGTCTGTTACCTTTTCCCAACGTAAAACATTGGATTCCATTCTCTCTCATATATGAGTTTTACAAATGTGGATTAGAAAAATATCAGGATTCAGGGGAAAGGTAGAGCTGAATGGTGGCCCTGTTTCCCTAACTTGGGATGAACTGGCTGGTGATGCCTTTAAGGACATGGCTATTTCTGCAACCCCCTGTGGAAGAAGTCTCATGGCCCACATCTGCATCTGTGCTCTTTTTCTTGGATGTTTCCTCTACTTAGCACGGGGTCCTTTTTGTTGAATCCAATTGGATAGTTGGTAACATGTTACTTGGTGAGAATCAGGATATTAGCATGTTGTTATATTTTTAAGAAATTATCTTTATTTTGATTGTTTATCTAGACATGCCAATGGATATTTAGGCCACATTTTGAGCAAAAACTCACAAGGTGTTTATTTTTTTCCCTCCCCAAAACTTACTTGTGTACACAAAACAACACAATTTTAAGGATTAGCTTAAAAGAACAAAGCGTAAGAAATACAGTGAGATACAAGCTCATAACCAATTTTCAAATCAATGAGCATATCTGATTCTACATGAGAAAAGGTTACAAAACAGGTCTGCATTTTGTAGGAAGCACTATATAAGGACAGTGTTGCAGGATGCGCTCTGAGTCCCCTTGCGGGAAGCCGTAAGCACTAGAAACTGGGATCTTGACTCAGCCTCGCAGGGGCTATGGGTGAGTCAGGGTTTCATGAACAAGGTTCTAACTATTCACAGAGGCTGTTACAAGGAAAAGCAGGCTTTGCCTACCAGGCCTGGCAGTGTTATATATTCTCTTTCTCTCTTTTAATTTGATTTCAACTTTACCTTGCTTACTAAAAATAGCCCTTTGACCCTTTCTTCTCAAGCAGTGAAAGAATTAAAGTCAAGTCAGCTGTCGGTGGCCCATGGACCAGAAGAAGAATGTGAAGACAAGGTCCATGGATGATCTGCAGCTGTGTCTTGACTAGTAACTGGACTCCTTCCACTGAAATATTGCAAGAGAGCTACTGGTAGGCAAGAAAGAAATGTTTTCACATTCTCTTGTTTTGCCTAAAAATAAAGAACTCAAGAAATCTCCAGATGACTGAACGGAGGCCACAAATGCCACATGTCTCATTTTACTTCTGATTTTTATTGCACCAGTAGCTGCTTCATAGGCTCAACCCCTGGATATTTGGTAGTTTTCTCTGTGACTTTTTCTTTAAGACCTAATTGTAGCATAAATACTTTGGCCCTATAAAGTTGGAACTAGTAAAAACGCCCCCAATATTATTTATTTAAGTTACAATATAAATATAATTTAAACAAAGTCCATTTCCTAAAGTCAAGGTAGAGCTAAAATAGCCTTTTCTTTCTAATCTCTACTGTATTGTCCCCAGTAACTGGTGTCCTTGCTTTGATCTCATGGACATTAAAAATAGACGACTCAAAAGCCCTTTCTGCATCATCAAACCAACATAAGTGAGGTTTGGAAGCAGGAATACATTCAACATCTTCCCCCTTGGGGCCCTACCAAGCTGAGAGCTTCCGAGTATTACAGCACTAAAGAATCCTCTGTCAGTTCATAGTTATTACAGAAAAAAAAATAAAGTTAGTGTTAAGTTTCCACAACTTCCCTTCTTACCCCTACCAACTATTTCAACTTATCAAATCCATCCATTTCATGAGTTTTCCACACTTTCTTTACTACCATTTGACAATCTCTCCATATTTAATAAAACTATAACCAACGTTCCCAAATCTTCCTAAACCTTAACTCCAAAGCCTTAGTCTCTCTGCAGGAACTTCTTACAGTCCCGTCAAGTTTCCAACATTTCATCTGTGTGTTAGGAGAAATGAAAGCCGCACGTAGGAAATGAGAGTTAACTGGCGTTCTATTGTGAGACAGCTGGATAGCAGCAGACACTATGATAAAGTCACCTCCACCACCACCCCGTTTAAAGTAAAGAGAAAGGGCAGTGCCGGTTTTCACCTAACATTAGTGATGCTGGGGCTGCTAAACAGAAGGTTCAATGCACAAAGGTTAGCCGACTAGAGAAGACTGTCACAAGCTGATTTACAGCCAAGTGTTTGCAGAAGAAAAATGGCCACAGAATTCCCAGCTGATTCTGCTAGTGACAGCCATGATTCAGCATAATGCCTGCCAGAAAGGTAAATTCTGTGAGAAAATGGAAATATGTTCTCTACTTAAATAACGTCACCCATCTTCAGCTAAACAGGTGGGTAGCTATTCACATGAAATTACAGAAAAAGAAAAATCCAGTTACGATGAACACCAAAGAAATGCACGCCAACCATTAACCAAAGGTGCTTTGGTACTACAGTCATGGACGGGAGGGTGGGAGGGGGGCAGGGAATTCCCTGACGCTTAGGTGACAGGGCCATAGAGACTCCTGAGACCTGCCATGTCTCCTGCAAGGCTGACCCACTGCCATGTTCCATGACAAGAGTCACATAAACACAAGCTCATCAATGGGCTTGGGGGACAGAATGTGCAACATCGCTGCATTGAAAAGTGACTTCAGGCTTGCCGAAGGGTCTTGTTAATCTGAGGAAATGATGCTTGGTGCCACAGATCAAACGCTGTGGTCTCAAGTGGAATGCACGTGAAGTTTCCAGAATCTTTCCTCAAAGACTTTATTGGGTTTGATTTGTGACCTTAGCTGGGATGCAGAAAGATGGGTATGGGAAGGCAGTTCAGAAGGACATCTGTGAGGACTGAAGTTGGGCAGCTTTCAGAAGATGAAAGATGTTTAAAGTTAAGGCCTTTATCTGCAAACAATAGTATATTAATAAACTCTATACCATATTTACAAATGCATTCTCTTGTATTAAAACTAACAGGATTCTGTTCACAGTGCCATTGTTTATACAGGTAGCAATCCCATAATACTCATGTATTTTGGCATGGGAATCAGTAGCGCTTGGTATTTACAGAAAATATACATGTGGTGAATATAAACATGTCATTGAAACTGAGTTATTGATAAAAGATAGATTGGCTAATGGTGCAAAGGAATGAACTGTACAGCACCTTCCCCTCGGATTGGATAGGAAACGTGGATTCTTAAATCGAGAAGATGCCAAATCTCTGACCCAAAGTGGCATAAAGTCAGTAACAAAACGATGAACCCCCTGTTCAAGTTTGGGTCTTAGTCCAAAGTTTTAGATCCATTGTCTAGTGCATAAAATATAAAAGTTAAAAAGATTTATTATTATTTGATAATAATAATAATTATTATTAAAATAGAAGGTTCTTTCTCTCATGCTCTCATCTGTGCTCTTGCACTTAAGACCAATATCCTTGGAGTTCCAAATATGCTGGTGTTTTTGTCATGCAGATCAGCAGTCAGATGGCAAATGCTAAAATGCTCTGGACTTAGGAACTGCTGCCTGTCACAGTGTGACCCAGGGCCGTGGGGACATGGCAGTAGCACCTCTTTCTTTCTCCCAGTCTTCTCCGTGAGGGGCAGGCCTGCCCCTGGGCTTGGCTCCCATGTTACTGAATGGAGTTGCTCATTTCGGCAGCTGATGCTGAGGTGATGAATGGCTTCTGTACACTTGGAAGAAGGAGGGGAGGCAGGTGAGTGGGAGCAAGGTGGCATTCCAAAGAGCCCCAGGATGAAACCCAGAGAGTGGCTGGGTTAATGGCGAAGAACCCCTAGAACTCCCCTCTCAGGAGGTCTCTGCTCAAGGTGGTTCTCATTCTCTGTGTGCCGAGCAGGGGGCAGGCCTGGCTGGCACTAGGGGGCTATGCCTTCAGTCACAGTCTGCTCCTCATTCTCAGTCCCGTGGTCTGTGTGGTCTGGGCTGCCACCACCACTGCTTCTGTGTTGCTTGGGCAGCAGGCTCTTCCACTGGGCTTTGTTGTGTGCAAGATGGCTTAGCATGTTCTCAGACAGGGCACTGTTTCCGGTGAAACGGGCCCATTCCTGGAAGAGTGGCTCCACGATGTAGGTCATGAACCCTGAAACAGGCAAGGCCAAACGCATCACCACAAGGGCAGTCAAACATACTCCTCCCTCCCTCACAGACACGACCGGGCCCACTATGTATTCAGCCCGGGGATATGGAGGCAAAGTAAATGTGGCTCCTACCCGCAGCCAAGGAGCATGAGCTATGTCTTCTTAGGCGTGGCATTAACCTCTCTGTGCCTCAGTTTCCTCATTTGTAAAAAGGAGTTAAGAAGGGTACCAACCCCACAGGGTTGTTATGACAAAGAAATGGCTTAACACATGTAAAATGCTTAGAAAACTCCTGGCACATAGTAAACACTCAGTAAATATTGGTTATTATTCCTCACAGAGGGAGAAAGACATAAACAAACAAGTGGAAGGAAGTCTGTGCTAGAACTAAGGAGGATGGGTGGGGAGGCAGGAAAGGGAAAATGAAATCAGCAAGGGGCATATCACTGATTTAGGCCATCTGAAGAATTCATACATTAGCCTGTAGAGTCTTTTTTAAGGATTATCCTTTCATAGTTTTGTCTTACTTTCAATTATGTTAAACAACTAACAGTAGGTAAATAAAAGTTCATCTTCAATACAGATTTTTACATACATAAAAGTCTTGGTTTAATTAGATAAGACTGTTTGATATTAGACTTCTATTTTTGCATGCCTGTTCTCTTAATTATTTTAGACTTGTTGCTTTCTAGTCATATTTCACTCTTAATGTGTGTTTCATATGAAACATGATTTATGAAAGTAAAGATAACTTTCAGTCTAAGCAGGAATTATTAGAATGATCACAAACATATACATATTTAGGTTTTATTGTTATTTCCTTGAAATATAGGTGTGGGGAGAAAAGGCAAGTGTTTTTCAGCAAAATAATCTTCCACCAACTCATCCTGTATGTGTATAAGCATGTGAATTATGAGGCTTGATTTGATTATCTTTTCATTGGACAAAGAGTAGATCCTTGGCCTTTGAGGGTGCTATACAGATGGGAAGAGGATGTAGCAATGCAGAATGTTACTGTACATTTCTGCATTATCTCATCTTAGGTGAAATATAATTTAAATATTATGAGATCATCTTAGATAACCCAAACTGAGGAGGAAAGTTAAGCCAGTGACTTTATGTCTGTATTTTTTTAAAAATATATATTTCTTTATTGATTTCAGAGAGGAAGGGAGAAGGAGAGAGATAGAAACATCAATGATAAGAGAGAATCATTGATTGGCTGCCTCCTGCACACCCCCCACTGGGGATCAAGCCCGCAACCCAGGCATGTGCCCTTGGCCGGAATCGAACCTGGGACCCTTCAGTCTGCCGGCTGACGCTCTATCCACTGAGCCAAGCCAGCTACCGCTATGTCTGTATTTTAATAAGGTTATATAGGCAGTGAGCAAGAAAGGATTTCATTCTTGAATTTTCTTGCTTCCTACTCCTGAATTTTCTTCACCTCCTTCACAATCTCCATATCTAGTTTCTAATATCTTTCATCTTAACAAAGATTAGATATCTAAAAATATAGTTTGCAAAACGATAATGTTTTAGATGTAAATATTTATCAAGTTTACCTTAAATATAAAAAGATTACGAACCCAACATTTTAAAATCCAATACTTAAAAATCAACTCATTTTCTTCCTGAAAGTACTCCAGAATTACACCTCTGTGTTTCCACTTGTCCTGTATAAAGACCTCTTACAGTAGATAGGAAAGCCATTTTAAAGTCTGAACGACAGATGGTTTTTCAGATGAGGGCAGGCTTTCATTTCAAACGCAGGACCAGACCTGGGAACCTCCCTCTGCTACGCAAATGGACTTTGCCAGGACATTGTCCTCTTGAAGGGGTGGGAAGGGGGAAAGGAGAGATGGCGGCCTTAGAGTAAACAAAGATTGAAGGAAAGCCTCTTCTCCTCATCTTTCTACACATGTCACCAGAGATTCTTTCAATCCAATATCTTCTTTTCAAAAGGTAGAGTTTGATGGAAAGAGGAGAGCAGGGGTGGGGTGGGTGGGGCGGGGAGATAGGAAGTCCCAGTTCCACTTGGGTGAATATGAATGACTTAAACAGAAAATCAGATCTAAACCTGGGATGACACTCAGGAAATTCCCATGTGGATTGCGACTGGGAAAAGAGAGCGGACATTTTCAGTCCCAGGGGAACCAAGACAGAGGAAATTGCTGCATTACTTAGGACCCACTGGGAAAACCTTTGTCTGGGACGCTGAGGCCTGCAGCCCCCATTGGACTCTATATATTTGTTTGGATTTTTCCAGTTCAGTCTGATCTAGCTCTACACACCACACCTCCCAAGCCTGAACCTACACAGCTGGGAGATGTGAAACAGAGACAAAGATATATGACTAAGGATTGTTTTATAATCACCTTCTTTTTCTCTTTATTATTGGTGTGCTGGTGTAGCATCCAGGGGATTTTCCTAGTCACTTAGTCCCCATCCCATTTTAAAAACAGGTATCTATGGTAACCACATTTTCCTGAGCTGAAAATCAGGACGTATGATCTGACAAAATAAATGTGTTCTCATGACAACAGGATAGAATCTCTGAAATCAGCTTCATCGTGAAAATCCAGGTTGTGTGCTTAACAATGTGAATGTTTTTCTTTGGTGGTGCCAAGTGTCTTTAACAGGTGCCTGGCAAGTTTTTCTATCCAGAGCTTAACAAAGTGGGTCAGTGGATTAGGAGTTTGGTCAGGGTGTATTCCTTTTGAATCACATTTGCGGAACCTCGACTGGAGGGAGCTGGATCCAGGGAGGCCAAGGTTGCATTTCTGTTAACACTGTTCCTCCTCCCCTATCCCAGCAATTCCTGGCTTCACCTGCCCCAGATTCTTCCTGGGTTCAATTTTTAATAAAACCCCCTTTCCCTTTTTTGGGGAGGAATCACTTTAATGGTAAAAACAACGGAACAATATTAAGGAAAAAAAGGACAACCAATAATCTCATTATTCCAACATATTTATCTTAATGTTTGTAGATTCCATTCAATTCTTTGTAACTAGGTTAATTTTGTTCCTATTTCCTTAGGATTACTTCATCATATTTTATGGGACTGAGGATTTGATTTGAACTTCAGCGATCATAAGTGTATCGTTTAAGAAATATTTTTATTGTTGACAGTATTACAGATGTCCCCTAATTTCCCCCCTTTACCCTCCTCTGCCAAGCCCCTATCCACCCCCCCCCCCCGCCCCCCAGGCTCTCACCGCACTATTGTCTGTGTCTATGGGATATACATATAAGTATGTACGTTCTTTGGTTTATCTTTTCTCAGCTGTAAGCACATCATATTAACTTGCTCTGGTTTTCTCAATTTTAAGCTTATCTTTTTCCAGTGCCCCTTTCCCTCCCAGTGTCAGGGCATTAAGCTTTGAGGCTTTGAGGTCTGCAACTTTGCGAATGCACTAAGCTGTCTGAGGCCTGTGGAAACTGGTGAAAAACATGAACTGGTACATGTCAGGGCCATTGCTTATAAGTAAAACTAGAGGCTCGATGCACGAAATTCATGCAAGGGGTTTGGCCCTCACAGACGAGGTGGCTGCCTTGGCCCTCGCAGCAGCCCTGGCTTTGTCCAGAAGGGTGCCGGTCTAATTAGCATATAATGCTTTTATTATATTATAGACATTAAAGTTCTGAGTGGTTTTAATTGGAGGGAACTGTAAGGAAAAGAAAAACATGCTTTATAATATGTAGATGGAATAAATTGGTAGAGTGTTTAAGGAGTGATGGAAATTCTTACTGGGTCAAAAATATTTCCCCCTAAGGTGCCTAAAATTTCCAGTTTGCTTTGCTTAACAATCTTATATATAACTTTTTAAAAGTAATAATTATTTTAGATTCATTAACAGTTCAGTGCAATGGACACTTGAGAGTGTGGGCTTAAGAGAGTGAGACTGAAGGTAAGTTTTGAAGGAGAGCAGAGAAGCACAGAAACCCTGGCCACAAGGCATAGCATGGCTGGCAGGGCCGGGATGGATCTGGGCCTGGGCTCTGGAAGTTGAATGCTGGGGACGAGTCACAGTTATCCAAATTGGGATGGTCCTAAAGGCCGATTCTGCTGACTTCCCACCCGTTAAGTCCTTAAGAGAAGGTGAACTAATCCGCTCCTCAGCAGCAAATAGTTGATTCTTATTACTTCTACTCTATTTGGTTTTGATTTAATTCTGAAATATGAAGTTAATAAAGGTTAGTTAATGAAGTTAATAAAGGTAAGTTAAGGGTTTATAATAAAGCCTTTACCCAAGTTTTCATTACTTCTCAATTGGTAATTACCCAGTAGATTAGTCATGATTACGGTGTTTATTTGGACTCAGTCATTCATGGGGGCATTGATTAAAGCTCTAGTTTGGGCCTTTCAAACACTGTGTGTAGATCGTCTTTTCTTTGTGATTCTTGGCAGAGGTGCTGAAAATATTCCTTTAAAATTAAAATTGAATTTGACTCACCAATTTGTATACTAGGGATCGAATCTTTCTGTTGGTTACAGAGAGGACTGATTTCCAGTTCGAATTTCTGTTCAAGGTCACCTAAGAAGAAAGAAGAAACATGTCGGTAATCTAGAACTTATGCAAATGAGTGTTGATAATTTTATCAGCCTATTTGGAAAAAGGATTCTGTGAATTACTGTTCTCTGCCTTGTTATCCTTAGGAAGCCTTTTGCTTCCATTTGCCCTGTCTTGCTCTGGTAGCTTCTGTGAAAATTTAAAATATCTGAGTGTCAATGGCCATTTATAATAGGCTTGTTGTAAATAGCTGTGCTCTGGGACAAAAATAAACTTTCGAACAAGTTCTACAAAAACAAGGACACGACTAATGGGCATTCCTAACCTGAAATGCAAGTTCTGGCTTTAAGTTACAGGCCAAGGAAACAGATTTTATGCTTCTCCCCCACCTTTCACTCTTCCTGACCCTCGTCTGGTTTCACCTGAAAAACCAGAAATGATAAGTAGGTAGGAAATGGAGGCCAGGAACCAGGAGGTCTCATCTGAAGAGCATCTCAGTGTGCAGCTACAAAATTTATCAGAAATAAGGGTCTGATATCTTTCATTCTCATTCCTTAGACTTTTACCTAATATAACTGAAGGTTTAAAAAAGTATAAAGGTCAGAATGATAGTTCTTTTTAATCCCTATGTCAGCTAGAAAACCAAAGGAGAAATGCTTCATGCAAAGCTTTATCAAAATACTTTTATTGGTTCTTCCTGAGGGTGAAAAATTGTGGGTAATTGCTGCATTGGGAAAAAAACAATCTGGTTAAGTAGTAGATAAGCTGGTCCTTAGAGATTAGCTGGGTTTACTGGTATGAACGTGCCCCTCCAAACTAGAGGAGCTAAAAATACAGCATTTATACGTGCTCACTCACAGTGTGTCAGGCACTGCCTTAAACATTTTACCTAAGTAATTAACTTAATTATTTTACCTATGTAATTAACTACTTACAATTAACTAATTTTTTAAATCCTCATAACCACCTCATTACAATCCCCATTTGTCAGATAAAGAAATTGAGATGCAGGGAAAGGAAGTATGTTGACCGAGGTCACACTGTTAGTAAAGAGGGGAGCCTGGGTTCCAACCTAGGGAGTCAGGCTCCAGAATGTCTGCACTTCACCACTGAGGCAGGACCTCAGAGATGCCACATTTCCTTCATTTTCTCTAAGGCTGTAGCTGTGCCTCCCCTGGTGTCTGTGCTTTGGCGATTCTCAAGAACGATGTGAGGCAATCATTCTGGCTTAACCTGAGGAGCTCAGGGAAGCCGGATGACAATAGCCTTCTGAGGACTGGGCGTGCCACTGTTTAATACTGAATTGAATTCCCCTAAAGCCAATTCTACTGCTTACCTTCCTGTTTCTGTTAATAGTGGTTCTTCAACCAATCTTGACACTTTGGACGAATCGTCTTTGATTTTTCCCTTTCCTTCACCCTCCACATTGAGGCATCAAATCCTGTTTATTCTTCTCTTGCTTTTCCCCCACTACTTTCACTCTGCCTAACTCTAATCTGGTTGATTGAGAAGACACCCATCTGTACTTCCAACAGGACAGAGATTCTACTTCCTTAAGGCATTAAGAGAAGGGGTAGAATCCTAACCCCCATTCTCAGAATTTAACACTGTTTTCCTAATTTCATCTTCCTTTCTCTCTGTCCTTTGCTCAACACCACGAGTTATTAAAGATACTTTGGATGGGGCTATTAGCAGTCTGTGGAAGCCCAAATCCTAAACTGAAAGCCAGATAGGATTAATCAAAATGATAAAGAATTTTTAAAATATCAATTCAATATGGAGGATGTGTAGTTTGGATGGCAAGAGTTTGCTTTCTTTTCTTAAACTGGCTGAACTTCTGCTAGACCAACATGCAATTAAATAACAAGGACCCAATATGCCCTCTCTACCTTCTCTCTCTGCCAGGAGACATGCCAGAGCAAAGGGCATGGAAGCTCACCTTTAGTGATCAGAGTAACAGATGTTCTAGGTTGTTCCTCTTATGAGGCTGCGCGTGCATATACTCTGAGAACAACAACCAGTTTTTGGCAGAGATCTTACAGATTATTTTTCTTGGTTGGTCCTATTTACTCTGCACTTAGACAACAACTTTGATATACCAACTGTGTGGACTTTACAATCTGTCCAGGTGACAGGGTCCCCGAGTTGCTCATAGTCCAAATAAAAGTGCAAGCTAAGCAAAGGAAGGGGTTAAACTGCAATAAATGCCAACAGGAGCACATGATTGAGTCAAAACCAAGACGGACAGAGCGAAATCTCTTCTCTTTTCCATTGTTGATTTCCAAGAACGAAGAACCTAGCCCTCCTCTCACTATGCTATTCCAATATTTTCTATATCCCACAGTAAAGGAAGTATCATATCAAATCTGAAACCTCTCTGCTCCAATTTCATCCTATTTTCCTTTGTTTTTCCCTCAGTGGAGATTTCATATCGTGGGCAACTAGAACTGACCTTTTGATTTGTAACCACTTACACCCAACTGCAGTGAAATGACACAGATTGTGGGAGACACGTGAGCACTTTTCCTCTGAGCGAAAGAGGCGGTGAGTAGAGCCTTTTGGCCCCACACAACCCAATCCATTCTGCTTTGTCTTCTGTCTTCAGGGCCATTACAATGTCACTGACACATCTTTAGATGGAGGCTTCTCCAAAAGGCTCACTGTTGCTACTTGACCTCCCCCAGAGCTGGTATGTGGGACACATCAGGCTTTATTTGTTCTCAGCCTCTCACACCTGATCCCGTCACTAACATCAGGGCACTGTTGCGCCTGAACAAACATCCTGAGCACTGAAACCAGGCCAGGAGAAGCAAAACTGTGTGTAAAGGCTGATATCCCACCCGACGGCAAGATCCTGCTCAAATTCAGTGCCTTATTTCCGAATGAGTTTGATCTCTTAAACATTACACCCTAACTTGGGGCCATTTGACTTTTCATGTATCTATGTGAGAGGATGAAATTAATTCTTGGTCAGCGATGTTCTATTTCATTATTAGCTTTATTTGAGAAAGTGAGGGGAAGGAACACAAAAGGAGTGAAGGCCTTCTGTCAGAGTGGAAAACATTGACCGCAGACGGCATTTAGCTTTTAGGCTGTGCTCAGCTCATTAAAATGAAGGTCAGGGTAAAAATCAAACTGTCCCTCACATTTTTATATCCACAGAGGGAAACCATTAAAAAAAATATATATTCCGTTCTCACTCACTTTTATTGCACCTCATTACTACCTGTTTCGGTAATAAGTCAATGTTATTTATTTTGAAATTATTTCCAAAAAAGGAATGGATGGTTCGCAAGAGAGTTAGAGAAAGGTTAGGATAATAAGAGTTGATGAAAGAACAAATGTCATGATAGATTAGCCACTTCCTGTTTTATTAGGACAAATGCCTGGAAGGAGGAGGGGCCGTGAAAATGCAGCTGTAGGCTTGCAACTAACCTTGCCTGTAGAACTCTTCACAGACCCTTTCACTCCACTGCTTGCTCATCTCCCAGATTCTGCAGGGGTTGCAAATGTCAGCACACTTCAAGGCAATCTGAGAAGTGACAGGGCAAGCAGAGACTGTCAGAGAGTGATCTTTCAGCAGCAAATGCACCCAAGCCCAGGGGGCTGTCCAACCCGCCAGAGTGCCTCATGGTGCCAGGCCCATGTCCACACAGGGCCTCCCTGATGTGTCTCTTCAGGAAACAACACTTCTTCACCACACACAAACCCTTCATTCAGAATTCCCACTTTATAGCAGTGAGAAGGAGAGAAGAGCCACCTTCCAAGGACACGGAGCTTTCTGGAGGAGACTTGGGGTGTGCTGGCCAAGGAAAGCCAGGGCCTGGTTCCTTCTGCTGCCCCACCTCTCACAGGGAGGGAGGCCACCGGGGCCCCAGCCAGGCTCAAGTGAGATCATTTGGACCTCACTCTCACAGTGGCCAAAATGGCCAACCACATACATCACTTAAATGATGTGTGTTTGCATTTATGTTCCCGTGTCTGTGTGTGTGAACAAGCTCAGACTGTCAGCCAGGGAGCTAGGTCATATCAAGCTAGGAGTGTTTTATTTGCAGAACTAAATCAAGGCCTCTCGGCTTGCCTCAAACTGGCCTGGATCTGGGATGTCACTTTCTCGGTGATGTTGATCCTAGGAGGATTACCTTGAGTTCCCAGAGAAGTGGATTCTGCCCCTTACCACCAGCTGCAGAGAGACCACAGCCCAGATGGGTTCCTGTGGTATGTCTTGCCCACCAGCAAGGTCTGTTTGTTTTGACCCAGTTCCCTGGGATTATAGAGCTGCTAACAGTGCTGGGGTCTGGGAGAGCCTGCGTTATATTAAATTGCAAATTTGGTTGCTTCTCTATTTCCTGGCTAATGGGGGCACCAGTACATGTTGGAGTAGGTAAGGGGCAGAAGTCCCCTCCAAATTCTGCCCTTTAGGGATTTATTTGTGTTAGCTAGCTTTCCCTTTGAAATGCAAGTGCTCAGGCCAAATCTTTCAGCTACTCACAACTTGGTTTGAGTCTCTAAAATCAGACCCTGGTTGATCTTTGTGGCACTCAGGGAAGAGAAGACTAATTTGGGAAGAGGAAGGAAGAGGATACAGGGCTGCAGGAGAGCATTTCCTGGGAAGGATGGGGCACTTTGGACAGCTAGGGGGCAGCATGGAGGTATGGAGCAGAAAAGACTGCACAGTCCAGCCTGCCACCTGCAGCTCCATCCCCCTGGTTAAAGTTGATCTATTCAGGTGAGTCCAGGGTCCATCCATTCAGTCTTTTGTGCCAAAAGGAAGACAAAAGAAAATGGAAGATGAAGAAGAAGGCGCTGGTTTGATACCAACTCAGAGTTCTACTTCTAGCGTCCACTCCTCCTCTTTTTCTTATGTTGCAAGTGGCTTCTTGCCATAGAATGACACAGAAAGGGTTGGGTTTGATATGATTTAATTAATTCAGTTGAAACAATTTAATTATTGGGGCCTAAAAATGCTAAGACTAGGTAAACACACACAGAGAGAAAATGTCTGAGCCTCAGATGAAAATATGACTTTAGGTAGTAATGACTGTAAGTAAAGCAGGGTTTGATTAAATAGATTTCAGGTAAAGGAAGGTTACTTGCTTCTTAATTTTTTATTTGTACCATCGTTAACATAATATACTTTTGTGTTATAGAAACAGCCTTTTAAAACTGCACAGATATCACAGTGGCCAATTTTACATCAAGCAACAAGATGTGGTAGGTTCTTACTGTGTGCAACTGCCCAGAGGGGTGGTTACTTTGTGGAGAAGCAGTTACCAAACAAGGAAGAGTGAGATAGTATCAACTTACTGACACGAAACCCAGATTTTGCTTGCTTGGAAACCACTTAAAAATTTCACGTGTCTCAAAGCTTTTCATAAAGTAGGTCACTGCTCTAACTTATACCATGGGAGATACTCCTTCTCAAATGTGCTAACATTATTGATCGTGTCCCTATGTGTTGTTACCCCAGCAAGAATAATGGCTTTGTTGTTGTGGTTTACCTGAAGCAGAAAGTGCCTGTCGTGTACATCCTCCAGTCTTAAGTCTTTATTTTGGAGGTGAGCTTTCAATCTGGTCAGAAATTCATTCTGCCTGTTGATGTCTGTTGCCAAGATCAAGGAGCCCAGTTGCTGTTCAATATCCTGTCTGCATCCACAAGAATGAAAGAGAAAACACACACAGAGAGAAAATCCTTTTGAGGAGGGTGATTGATTCTGTCATCAACAGGTGGCTTGCAATCTCATTCCTGCCTTTGATATTGTTTATTACACAAAGTTCCAGTCCCTCACAGAGCAAGAGTGAATTTCTCACCCACCATGGCTTCTGCCCTCAGACTAAGAACTGTAGAGAGTGATTGAAACCCCGGGTGAACAAAGTTGTGGTAGTTTTTACATTCCCACGGTTCCCATGGGTGGAAAAATTGAAAGCGAAGTAGAAATGTATGCTTTATGGAGGACAAAAAGACTCACAGAATCATAGGAGTTTGGGTTGTGCTTTTATAGAGTTGAAACAAGCTCAAATATTAAGATTTTAATGGGGAAAGAAGAGCATAATAACAGTAATAATAATGAAGACATAGTAGTGACTGATACTGTGGGATGGAAAGATTGATAAATGGAAAAAACCCCAGGTAGGCTGGAAAGAGATACTGGAACTTAGAAATGATAGTGGTTGATTAAGGCACCATTAAAAATCGACGGGCAAGCAATATATTAGTAAAAAATGGTATAGAGAAAATAAAACAAAAGTGTCAATCTGAGAGTTGTCATGCAACTCCTATAGTTTTAATATGAATTTCCTTGATTTCTAATGAGGTAGGACATATTTTCATGTGTTTATTTGCCATTGATATTTCTTCTTTTGTGAAGTTTCTATTATCCTATAGTGTTCTCTCCCTTTTGCTTACTGATTCTGAGAGTTTTTTGTTTTTTTTTAAAATATATTTTATTGATTTTTTACAGAGAGAAAGGGAGAGAGATAGAGAGTTAGAAACATCGATGAGAGAGAAACATCGATCAGCTGCCTCCTGCACATCTCCTACTGGGGATGTGCCCGCAACCCAGGTACATGCCCTTGACCGGAGTCGAACCTGGGACCTTTCAGTCCGCAGGCCGACGCTCTATCCACTGAGCCAAATCGGTTTCGGCGATTCTGAGAGTTTTAAAATAGTTTTTCAATAATAGTCATTTGGCACTTATGTGTTGCAAATATCTTCTTCCATAATATGGCTTGTCTTTCTACTTTTAAAAAATGATGTCTTTTGGTAAAATTAAGTCTTAATTTTTAGTGTAGCTTAATCTATAAGTTTTTAAATTGATGGTTAAGCTAATTCTTTTCTGAGCTTTCCTTAGTTTGTACAGTTAACCTTTACTTTTAAAAACAGAAAAATTATTTTAAAGCATGTACACGAGGATAGAAGGAATAATCATGTTATGATGATGATAAATTTCATTCTAAAGCCCTTTCACATATATTATTGCATACCAATGATTCTTTTAGCAAAAGCAAAGACATTCCACAAAGAAATAAAAAATGTGGGACTTTTATTTGGAAGCCGTAGGGATGAATAGGAGTATCTTAGGAAATGAATATGAACTGAGAAACAGAGAATTAATATGGGCATTATCGGGACAAGTCCTCTGTTTTTCCTTTCGTTTTTTTTTTTTTCCTGTCCCCATTCTCCTTCCCTCCATTCTCCTTTCTTTCTTTAGCTGACCCTGCCACTAACCTCCTATTTCATCTCCTTCTTACATGATTTCTTGTTCTAGTTCTTAGTTCTTTTTGCATTTCCTTGATCTTTGCAATGTATTGTTTTAGTAAAAGGCACAAGTTTTGATCTCATGCATGAGGATTGCCTTTTAGTTTCTGGGAGTAAAAAGTTATCAGAACTGAAATTCTTCCTGCAAATTCAACATTCCTCCGGGTGCTAGGAAACAGCATGAGATAATATCAGATGGCCAGGAATAAACCAAGGAGCCCAGAGCATAGTGCCTGTTTTATGGGGAGACATAACCTGACCTTAAGCTGTGTGCCCTTCAGAAAGAAGGGTACAGAGGCTTATTTATTTACTTCTCTCTTAGCTACCTCGGGTTCTGTGCATTTTAATTTCACAGATCAGAATTTGTGCTGGCCTAGGTAGACAGTACAGCAGCTACCTTGGGGCCATGCATTCAGTGAGGCAAGGGCCTTGGCCTTGGATTTAGTAGGACTAGGCCTAAATACTCGGGCTAACAAACAGCAGATCAGGAAACTAGTATTTCCCATTCTGTTTAAAATACCATAGACCTACGTAAATTGATGGAGAAAAAAATTGCTGGGGCCAACTCAGTTACTTAACAAAAGACATTTTAGAAAAAAATTCCTGACTTTTATTTTCGCTGAGACTGGCAATTATGAAACAAACGTCATTGAACTAGTCTTAAAGCTAGCTTAAGAACTCCTGTGTTCTTTTTTGATAAATATTTATTATTTGGGTCTACACAGGAGGACAATTTTGTTAACATAAAAGACAGGAATTTGGCAAAGCAGAGTGTTGATGCTGAAGAGTGTGAAAGGGGAGAGCTGTTTATTCTCCTTTTCCTGACGTTAGGTCAGAGACGATCCAAGGCCCTTTCAAAGCTCACAGAGAGATTCTGGTTTCTGGGTTGCCGTAACTGACATGAATCTCCTCTGATCGACAATGCAGAGTGCAGGCAGGAAGCACAGCGAGCTGGCTCCCTACCATCAACCCAGGGGGTCTCAAGTGTGCCCTAGAGAAAGCGGCTTATCTCTTATGTGTGGACATCAGTGTGTTTCATCTCTGCACTACTTACGTCATTTCCTTTGGCAAGTGAGCAAGAAGCCTGGATTCTCGAAGCATGCCAATTGTAGATCGCCAGTGGTGATTCTCCAGCACAGACATATTCTAGAGAGAAAATTAAAGCTATAAACGAGAGAGAAGCTACATACTGATCGTTCATGCTGAACACAGCTTCCCTGAGGCCAGCATTTTCCCTCTTTGATGACAAAGAGGCAGACTGAAAAAGCAACACAAAATAAAACAATCATAGGGCCTATTCTCAAGGCTACACGGAAGACAGGATAGTGGCCCTTGTTGGCCCTATAGTGGAGGACTGAATGAAGGTCTATTTCTAGAGTCATTCACTCCTGCTTCAGCCACTGTTTTTGCTAGTTTGGTCAGGCAACACTCAATGTAGAAGAAAGAAAGTGAAGCAGATACAAAAAGGTAGTAATGGATACCATGGGGCTATGTGCATAAGATACACCAAGATTATACGACTCAACCAAATAGAGGCAGGCCTCACAGTCTCTCTGATCTACTATACTCACCATTGTTTCTCAACACGCATAAGAAACCTTCTCCGTAAACCACCTGGGAAGCTGATGACATACTCCGACTCCTGAGGCCCAGTCAATCCAGTTTTGGTTAGGTGGGTTTGTACTGATTAATTTCTATGTACACTAAAGTTTGCGAACCACTGCGATAGGGACAGCTCTGTCTGTAATCTTTATGACCTAGTGTTTTGGCACTTAGCCCATTAGTTCTCAGTTTGAATCTACAATTGCTTCCTTGTTCCATTATCTTGATATTTCTTTCCTTGTAGGAACTTGTACTGTGTTCAGTCTCTCCTTTGACCCCACTGTTATCTTAAATACGCTGCTTGTCTGAACATTAACTATTGAAATAATGAATATTTCTTACAATCCAGTGTTTTATTCTAGTTAGCAAACATTACGGCCTTACTACTGACTTGATATGTATACATGTAGAATGGGACTCACCTAGCTCCTTGGAAATAATTTTGCTCTATTTCCTTATTTGTTTATTTATTCATTCTCCATTTTGTTTCAAGTGGGGATTATAAAACTTAGGAAAAATACAGGAAGACAGCATTCATTAAAAGTGAGGAGAAATTACATGATTCTGCTTATATGAGGTATTTAGAGTAGTTACATTCATGAAGATAGAAAGAATGGTGGTTCCAGGGCCTGGGGGAATAGGGAGTTATTATTTAATGGGTGCACAGCTTCAGTTTTGCAAGATATAAAGAGTTCTAGAGAGGGATGGTGGTGGCGACTGCACAGCAATGTAAATGCACACTTAAGACGGTTAACATGGTAAATTTTATATTGTGTTATTGTGCCACAATGAAATAAAATGGTGAGGGGAAAGAAGCAAATAAAACAACATGGAGACTAAATGGAGAGAGAGAGGGGAAAATATTCCATCATTATGCCTCCCGCTGCCATAACGGAGCCACCCATATAATGCTCAACTTTTTCAGGAAGTGAGAAAAGAGAACCTCTGTGAGTAACACAACCAAGGATCTATTAGGAAAAAGCAAGTTCAAGAAAACTGCCACTATATTTGGTTCTGAACCCAGACAGCAATTTCTCTCCGGGACTCTGTAGGATTTAGTTCCATGAGGCACAGTCTGATACTGACCTTCTGTATGGGCTCTTTTATTGCGATTCATTCCTCTCCTTGCCAAAGAGTCATTATTCGTTATTTATCACTTGACTATGTTGGAACCAGTGATGAGATTTTGTTACTTTTATCAACTGGTCTATTATCTCCTTTTGGGTATGAGCCACACACAACAAAAGAGACTGTTTATTAGAAATAACATGCTAGACTAATTTGTTTTGACCGTCAAGATTTATGAGGGAAGAAAGTGATAGGTTAGTGTGATGTAACAGATGTTCTATCTTGTGGTGACATATAATTCCGTAACTCATGAGCGGTCACTTGCAAGATTAATTCAAGTGAAATGAGTGTCTTCGTGTGAGTTTTTAAGGGGCTGGAAAACTGTAACAAGACCTAATGATAAATGACACCATATCTCTGATGAGTAGAACAAAAGTGTCCGGAGGATTGCTTTAAGCATTGTTATTTATGTCGGCCTGATTTAACATCTTCATTAATAATCTTTTCAAAGACAGAATAACAGGATACTTGGAAATTTGCTGGCGAAACCATATTTGGAGATGAGCACCAGGGAGATGGAAAGAAATTGAGGGGGCCTGGGAGCTGGCACAGAATAAAAGACAATGGAGTACTCGATTATAAACACAACCTTTCTGGGGCAGTCGCTATAAATAAAAGTGTGTTTTGGCTAGAACTGTGTTGGAAGTTGGGGTACTTCAGTGGATCCTAGAGAATAAGAAAAGAAGGGCAGCACAGGGAAGCGGAACTAACAATTATGAAGCACCCAGTTTACATGATCTCATTTAATTTTTACATAATTCTACTATTTTCATCATTAACTCATAGGTAATACAGTTTCAGGTTTCTCTGAGAGTTTGCATAGCTAGTGAGGGGCTGAGGAAGGCCTTAAACCCAGGCCTGCCAGTTGTCAAGACCTGAGCTTTGCACACACACCTAACTGCCTCCCAAGAATTTCCTCTGTGGGGCCACATCCAAATATTCAGAAGCCGGAAATTTACAAACTGGAGAATGCCTGTAGTGATGCTTACTTCTCCAAAAATAATGTATAGTCGCTGCTTCAAAAGTCCATGGTTGCTTGTTTTAAGTAGATGTTAGTTTGTAAATCCAGCATGGAATCTTTCCCTCCAAATTTGGTTTCATTGTGAAAAACCCTGCAGTTTGAATGTTAGGAGTTGAGTAGATTTCGGTTGTGTTGGGGGAGAACTCATCTTCCAGCCATGCTCAGTCCTCACATCCCATTAGTCTCTGAGGCCTGTTGGCTCTTCCAACATGACATCACTTATGTCTACCCCTTTCTTTCATTGCAGTGCTTCCTTCAGTCCACACTCCCTAAGCTGCCAGAATGTGACTTGTTTATCTGACAGAATTTCCTACCGTGTCCTTAATCAATGATTGAAACATTAATATGTGTTGAGTGCTACTATTATGCCACGTGCTAGGGCAGGCCCAGAGGATCCAAAGATTAATGACTAAATTGCTGCCCTCAGGAGCTCACTAACTTCAGTAGGTTCCTGGGCCGATGCTCACCCACTGAGCCACACCAGCCAAGCCACACATTTCTTTTTTTTGAGATAAACCATTACCATTTGTTGGGGGAAGACCTTCCTGGTTCTCCAAAGAGAACTGACAGCTCCCTCTCCTAGCTCCACACCCCAATTCAAGCTTCTTTCTATCCCAGTGCCTAAAAGACTGTAACAACTTTGTTCCCTGGCCTTGCTCTCATGTGTCAGTGATCTACACAGGTTTCTTCATTTACTCTTGAAAATAATTTTTAAAAATGGTGCTTTCCTTATACTTTTTATTTACTTTAATTTATTATTTATTATTATTTTTAGCTGTTTTTCTATATTTTGTTTTATAAAATATTTTTTTATTTATTTAAAAAAACTTTATTGTTAAAAGTATTGATACCTAAAATCACAAATTTCCATGGTAACAAAAGATGTAATGTTCTGTATATTTGTAAATATAGAATTTTAATGTAAAGTCATAACATTCTTTTATATATTAAATACATCTAAGGGAATCTAAAAGCCAATGGCATTTAATGCCCATTCATCACCCACAGAAAAAAACACATGAATAATTTATTCTTTTAGTCGAAAATTATAAATTGATTCTTTTCCCTCTAGAATTTATATTTCCACTCTATTTTCCCATAGAATTTTATTTTATGTAGTAATATAAAACATTTTATGTGTGAAATTCTTTTATTGTCACCCTATCACATTTCTCTGCAACAAAAATAAGCATATGCATTGAAATTTTAACTGAACAAATTTTCCTAACATCAGTCTCTAAGTAGTAAATGTTTTTCCAGCTTACATTTTATAATACAATAATTATTAGCAACTAAGTGATCAAAATACACTTATATTACAAATGTGAAAAAAATAAGTTGCTTAAGAATAAAAATGTATTAGAGATGCATCTATTTATGAGAAGTCTGGGAGAGTTATAGCACCTCAGTCATAGGAGACTTCCTTTAATATTTTCATTGTTCCCTTGTTTTTTTTTCACATGGAGGTTGTATGTGATATTGGCACAACTGGAGCAATATGCAGCATGCATCATGGGTAAGAGCTCTGTCTTCTGTAAAGTGGGGACAGGGTGATTGGGAAAGGAGTGGAAAAGTAGGACTGGTTTGACTCCCTGCAAGCACATTCCTGGCAGGTCGGTTTAAGGACCTGAAAATGGATTCTGTTAGCATATTCATGCCCATGCCCCCTTAGGAAGCCTGCGAGTATCCCCACGGGCACACATGCCTTGTTGGAGACCGGCTGCCGTACATAATTGCCATGGAGAGCAGGGAGTGTATCTTATTCATCTCTGTGCCCCAGTGTGTGGCACAGTGCCATTTAAAAAGTAAATATTTGTTGAGTGGATACTGAATAAATAATTTCCGAAACCTGAAAGTCCAGTAGCTGCAAAAGTTTAAGTAACTGCTAAAAGAAAAAGAGTCCTGTTAAAATTTTGGTCAATAGCTTATAGAAGCCAGACTTGGGATCTTTTGTTATGAAATCCTTAGACTTAAGTAAAAGCCTAAGAGATTTTAAAATTATATCTCCTCCAGAAATAACATATCAGATAATTTGTCAATTATCTATAATGATAAAAGGGTAATATGCTCATTAGACCGGCCATCATTCTGGACGAAGCTGGGGCCAGAGGGAAGCCGGTGCTGGCAGCTGCGGGAAGGAAGGCCTACTCTTGCACGAATTTCATGCATTGGGCCTCTAGTAAGATCTAAAGTAAGAAAATAATTATAAGGAATTTTTCAGTCAATACTTCTTATTCTTTATGCTGGACCCTTGATGTGGGGTAGCAAGAATGTAACAAGCAGCAGGAGTAGCTACTAAGGGGACAGGGGGGGTGCATGCCTTGGCTCGGTGGTCTCCCTGGTCTGCGTGCTCGTACCTTTGCTTGTCAGGTTTCCACCCTAGTCTCTGTGTGTACTCGCCGTTGCCAATAGTCCCCATCTCTCAGTGTTACTCAGGTTCTGTCTTTCTTGCTGCATGTGTCCAGTGTGTTCATGGGTCCATCCATCTACCCACCTAGTTGCTCATCGAACAAACCTCTGGTGTTCATTGGACACCAGAAACCTGCTGGATGCTGAGGATACAACAGTGATAAGTGGGTGTTCAGGAGCTTGCAGACTATGGGGATGTGGACATCGAATCAGGCAGTGGCAGGTTTGAGAGAAAACAGAGGAAGAAATAGAAGGCTGTGAGATCGTATAGGAGGGACATGGAAGATGGACATTGAAAGAAATATCTTTCAGGAGGAAGATATGTCCAAGTTGAGATAGAAGGAATAAGTGAGTTAGAGAGCAGTCAAAGAGTTCAGGCCATGGAGAGGGAATATATTTCATTAAAATAGGCAGAAGGAAGAGCACATGTTGCAGACCTGTAAGTAAGAGGAACCCTATCTAATATACTACATATTTTACTTAGCTATTTTCTGTTTCCCTTAGTAGAAAGCAGGGATTTTCATTTGTGCTGTTCATCTCCTGTATTCCTAGCACCTGGCATGTGTTAAGCACTCAATGAACATTTGTTGAATGAAAAAGGAATGAGCGATACGTTCAGGACTTGGAGAGAAGTTCAGATGGGATGATGCACAGAGGCATGGTTGAGTAATGATGGGAAGTGAAGCTGGAAAGTATAACAGGGTCAGATCAAAACAGGATTTGTAAATTGTGCTGACACTTGGACTGAATCCTGAGGCAGTGGGATTTTAGGGAGGCACCTTGGGTCAGCCAAGGAAAGGTTGGAGCCACATCGGCCTGAATGTAGACAAGACAAGGCGGTGGTGTCCTGCACTAGGGGAGAGGCTGGGGCGAGCAGGGTGGATCCTACGGGTGTCTCACAGGGAATAGCCGGAGTTACCTGGGTCCCACTCACAGGGAGGCGGCTCTGCTCCTATCGGCTCACCTGCTTTCACAGTGGCTCAGAGAACAGTCTCAGTAAAAGGTAGGTTTGAATTAAAGAAGAAAATAATCAGAAATGCTCATGGATATCTGAGCACAGGATGCGATGACGCCATTCTGTTGAAATCTGGAACTGTTTTGGACCCCCACCTAGGGTACCACATCTGTCTACCCGTAAGAGCATCCCCTCAGCAATTTCACCTTATCCCAGGGACAATTTGTTCTAGCGTTGCAAACGCTTCCTATTTGTAGTTTTAAGAATAATCTTGACTTTAAAGCTGAAACAGTAAATATCCACCTTTGTGTCACAAAACCTATTAGAATTTTAATTTGGAATAAATGAAACCCTTAAATCCCCTACAGCAAAACCTTTATTTTTCTTTGTATCTGAATTTTTAAGTATTATCCACTCTGAGAACAAAAACAATCCTTTTGTTCCCCAATAATAACACAGCTAGCATTTAGTAAACCAACAATACAGGTTTTAAAATTAAATCAAGAGTCTATTTGTCAAAGGAAATCTGGCAGAGCAGGTTTGCTATCGTACAAGGTGGCTTCAAACCGTTGGTCCCTCCCCCCCGCCCCACTCTGCACCCTTTCTCCCCCCACCCCCACCCCCGCCGTCTCCCCGCCACTCCTGGGCTATTTATTGGACACTTTCTTTGATTAAAATACTCAGGATGATGTTGCTAAACTGAGTCTGGTGTTCAACAGGAGTCAGAGTTAATTACTCTTTTAAACCAGAGGATACAGGAAGAAAAACAACATGAACATAGTCTGTTTTCATTTTTAATTGCTCATGAAACAGAGAAGCAAGACTCTAGGAGATAATGAAGTGGCTGAGCTCTTCCTTAACAAGCCAAGTGGTCTCCTTGGTAATGCTGCACGAGGCCCAGCCCAGGAGGTCTCAGAGGAACAGACCTTGGCCTTTGGAGAAACCACAGCACTGCTACGTTTACTGCCTGTTTGAAGATACCGCTCTTTTGTCCGACCTACACCTGCCCAAGTCACTGCTCTGGGAGCAAGGAGCCTGGACATTCATTGTTGTCCAAGGGGCAGGCCGGTGTTCAGATCAGGGCCACGGACCTGCCACATACCAGCCACCTCGCCATGAGCAGCAGAAACTTTATCAAGCAGAAAATCAAAGTTGAGCCTCCTTTTTAATATTTTCACAACATTTGCTCAAACAGCTTTGCTATTGCAGGGATCGTGACGTTACGTATCACCTATGCAGTTGCTTGTTTGAGAAGAGGCCGTAGGACCAGGTGGAAGGAACACTTCTGGTTCTGTCAGCTCCATATTTATGGTTCAGAGTCATTAAAATAATTAAAAGTGGTTAAAAATGCTGACCTCCTCCTAGTGTTTGTGATAAGTGACTAAGAAAATGATTATAAACTTCTGCAAGACAGTATAAAATGTAATAAATATGAAATTTTATGGAGCAATTAATTATTAATTATTTTATTCATTAGGTTGCTCTGTCACTAGTTAATACATAGCTGGACTCCATCAAAGGGAATTCAATTTTAAATTAAACTGAAAGTGATTTCTTTTGCAATTGTAATAATACCATATCTGACTTAATGCTTACTTTGCCCAATGGCTGAGCCCAGGTGTGTGTGGGGTTGCAGGGTAGAGGGACAGAGGCAAGTTGTGGGTTCTATCTTTCACATGCTCTTTCCCTCTCAGTCCACCATGGACACCTGGGCTGTTTCCACTCTGATGAGAGAGGTGCCAGGTGGAAGGAAGTGCCTTGATGGCCTTCATGTTGAACTTGGGTTGGAAGTTCAGCTAGTGAGTCCAGCCCAGGCACCGACAATGGGAGCGAGCCCCTTGACCCAGCCTTCATCCAGCTGTCCTGGCTCTCTCTTTGTCTCAGGGCAGAAGCACAGGCTAGGCATTATGCAACGATCTTATGCATCTGAGCTGAAAGAACACAGCCAACAAAAGGAGGGAGAGGACGTCCTTTCATTTTACCTCATTTATAGTAAATCTGGATTGTAGTCGTCATGCACAGGGTGTTCTCAAAGCCACATAATTCCCAGCACATCCTTTCTATTGTATCTTTGTTAACCAAATGTGAGTGCATGTTTCTGTATAATTTCACAATATGTTGTATAATATATGTAGTGTGTGTACATAAATATAAATATAAATATATCACTCATTACCATGGTTCTTAATATTTTCTGAATCTATTATTCATTTTAAAATATGAGTCTAAGTGATGGGTCCTCTCTCTAGAAATATGTGCATAGGTACATGCTCAAAATCTGCATGTAATTTCCTGAAAGTTCATTCATGTTTCAACCAACAGACCCTTGGTAGGTTAAAAGGCTACAATTCCAAAATATTTTTAAATATCATGTGTTGTCAGTGGTCTCACTCAGCTTATATGTTATGTACCATGATTTTTCCTCTTGAAATTGAAAACCTGGAGACTTATGCCAGTTCCTCATCTACAGCCTGCGCAGTGTGGGGATTTTCTGACCCAGGTCCTTTTCGGTACAGTTAATCTACAGGGAATTTATCAGACACTGATCTGAGAGTAGGGTGTGTTCATGGCAGGAGTATGCTCAGCTAAAGGCCATAGGGACAGTCCATTTTCAGTTATTATGAAGTTGTGCGTACATCGGACTGTGCTGTCTCTAGTGACTTCCAAAATGTTACTCAAAATGTTACACATGCTTCAAGGCTAGTTTACACCATGCTTCCTCCATGAGTTTTTTTACTTTCAGAAACCATCTGTAGAATCAATTACTGTCTTCCCCCCATACTCTCTCACTGTCTACTATAGAGTACTTAGCAAAGTCTCCTGCTTTAAGCCACTGATCTCTAATCCTTTTGTCTCCCTCACTGCAATAGGATAACCTCGAGGAGAGCTCTTAGTTTTCTGCACATAGTAGGTAATTTATATGAGTTTTAGAGGCAGTATGTATAGTGTGTAGGCACTTTGGCTCTGGAGACAAAAGACTTGCGTTCCAATCCTAGCTTTGTCATTAATTAGCTGTTTGTTTTTAGGAAAAATACTTGATTTTTCCTAAGTATCAATTTTCACCTTTCTGTAAAATAGGTATAATAATACTACCCACTAACTGGGCTACTGTGAATATTAAATAATATAATACATAAAAAGCATTTAGCACAGCATTTGAATCATAGTGAGTGTTGAATAAAGGTCAGTTACATACCTTTTAAAACTGAATTTAACAGGGAATTTATCTTTTGGGAGTTCCTTCAGATAGTCAACAATGGTATATAGCCAAATATTAAAGGCAGCATCAATTTTGGGGGCAGAATTGAAATCTCATTTGGCTGATAAAAGTTTCATATTGGAAGTAATTTTATAATACTGGTTTGCCTTCAGCATTGTTTCTATAACATAAAGACAGATCTCTAGCCTCCAAGAGGTCCTAAGACCAGTCAAGCAGGAGACTGATGAAGACAGTATCTTGAATGTGGTTTTTGAGTCCTGTATCCAAATTTCTCTCTAGTCATTGTCAAAAGGACCTTTTTCTTTTCTATCAAATATTAGACACTGATAAATTCACTGCTAGAAAAAAATAATAACTTACTTGATTATAGTAATATCTTTGGATGCAACGAACAACACAGGCATTTACTCTTCAAATACTTAAAAAAAAAAGTTGTATCTAAATGCATACCTTTAGCTAATTCCTCAAAACTTTCTCAAATTGTGATTACGTTTTCTTGGATTTTGCACATCAGAGTTTGAACAAATGTTTGAGGGCAGAGATTATATGTTATTCATGTTTGTATGTCTAGATCCCAGTATATCATCAAATATAGGCAATAGTTGCTGATGAAAAATATACAAAACTAAATGTTGTATTGAAAAGGCTGGAGAATTTAGTTGTATTGGAATGTTAATAAAAATTATTAAAACTATTTGCACTTCAAAGGTTTGAGGAAGGAATCCATTTTTTGAGAACATTTTTTAGTATCCTAAGAAGATAGAATATCTTGCTTTTGAGAATCAATTTTTGTTAATTAGCAGTGGGTACTTAATTCTTCATTATTGATGAAATCTACACTTACTTTCTTGTTTTTATGTCTTTAATATCTGGTATATTTCTGACTTCTATCTAAATGTGAATTCATTATGTGTTTTATATATACTTACTACCTGCCAAAGTACAGTATGATGAACCTAATTTTTATGTATAAATTACCCAATAGCAGTAACACTCTCAAACTCCCATTGATATAATTTACTTGATGATGAGAAATTGAAGTTATATAAGCATTTAGATTATTTGGGAATGGATTAAGTAGCCAATTGCATTGATTGATTTCTCTTTCTCTCTTTCTTTTCTTTTCTTTTCTTTTCTTTTCTTTTCTTTTCTTTTCTTTTCTTTTCTTTTCTTTTCCTTTCCTTTCCTTTCCTTTCTTTTCTTTCTTTCTTTCTTTCTTTCTTTCTTTCTTTCTTTCTTTCTTTCTTTCTTTCTTTCTTTCTTTCTTTTTCTTTCTTTCCTTCTTTTTCTTTTAGTTTTTAGTTTATCATCAAAAGACTTTCTTAGTTCTGTCATCCTGTCCCCTCTCTATGACCATATCTATCCCAGCTCCAGGTGCTGGCTGACAGCCCAGGGAAGCCCAATGCTCAAATACATACCAGATGGAGCCATAAACCTTGGAATACCAGTTTCTCCCTATGCCCAAAGCAAATCAACTGGATGGGAAAGGCTTTTGAAAATGTTCCAGTTGTGCTTTGTTGGAAATAAATGCATTCTTAAGCTGCAACATCTTGTAGAAGGAAGCTGTTTTATGGGAGGGATCTGCCAGGAATTCTTTCAGCACTAAATTTTTTACAAAAGCTCTACTAAAATTGAGATCAATGATTTTCTTGTATGTAATGATTTTGTGAATGACAACCAAAGGTCTCCAAAGAATCCTGTTGAAAACTCTGGGGATAATTCATTTATGACATATGGCTTAAAATCTGAAACAGTATCATGGGGTGAAAATTCTCCTGGCCAATCTTCTCATGCTGCTGAACTAGTTTTTTTTTAAACAATGTCTATTGTCTTTGATAAAATACCTCTAACTCATAGGCCTATAAAGTACAGAAATGGCCCTAGAGACATAAGTCTGAATTAGGGTTGCACCTGAGCAGTATCATTTATAGAAGTCCTACAAAGATGAGCTTCAATTAGCCATGATATATGAGATAATTCCCAGGGACACAGATATTCTCAGACCATCAGAGAGTAAGGATCCTGCTTGACTTCTAATAATTTCAAATCTGCTTCAGAGCAAATTGAATTCCTTGTAGATGCTTGTAAACCAATTTAATCCTTTTGGGGGGATATCCTGGGCCTATTTCAAACCCATGCTCTTTGGCTGTGTTCATCATTATGGCTGACCCTGAATGAAGCCATCTCCAAGGGTGAGATTCAGGCTCCAGGACTGGGTCTAAGGCAGTTGGCCATTCTGTGCCTGGCCCAGTGTTGAGCTCTCCTACCTGATACAGGTTGGCAAGGTGGTGGTTGGTTTTGATCAAAAATGGCTGGTTCACCCCGGGATGGTCAACATCGTGGGCTGCTGCAGCCAACAGTCCAAGCATGATGTCCAGAGGTGTGAGGAAGCTGGCGAGCTGTAAAGAAAGTCAAATTGGGAGGTCAAAGGGTATGTTTTCACAAACAGGTTACCATTTGTTTTGGCTAAATCATACTGAATGAAGCATCACAAAGCTGTCCAGGCCTTTCATCCTCCAGACTTTTATCCTCTGAAGCCGTCGGTGAGGTGAGAGTCACATGGAATTGCAAGAAAGGACTGTGCAGAAAGTAACTGAGCAAGTCAAACTGTATAGACCATTCAGGTACCCTCCATTTCCTACTGCCACTCCGTTTCCTTTTATTGTGGCAGTGTTGTTGCCTGTCTGTGGGTAAGAAGTCAGAGCCTGAAATCAGCTTTGCTTCAGAGAAAACTACAAATGAAGTAAAACGTTAAAACCAAAATGATGGACACATAAAAGAATAATTTGTCTATTTCAACCATCCGCTATATCATTGCCACCCTTTGAATATGAAATTCAGAGTGTGCTGAATGCCCAGCCCGTGTGGCTCAGTTGGTTGGACATTGTCCTATGCACCAGGAGGTTGCCCAGTTTGATTCCTGGTTAGGGCACATGCCTGGGTTGTGGGCTCAATCCCCAGTAGGGAACTTGCAGGAGGCAGCCAATCAATGTTTCTCTCTCTCCCCCTCTCTTCCTCTTTTTGAAATCAATAAAAGCATATTAAAAAATGAATTGCAAAATTTGCATATTTATTCAATGTGTAATAGTGGAGTGTGTGGGTGTGTGAGAATATCTCTCTCTCTCTCTCTCTCTCTCTCTCTCTCTCTCTCTCTTTCTCTCTCTGTTAGCTAGGAAAACAAGCAGGGGAATGGGAATCTAACACTAACTTTAAATATATAACTTTCAGGCTACCTAGAGATTAAAAAAGAAAGCCTTTAATGTCTTCGGGCTATTTTATACGGATGAGGCATTTACCCAGTTTTGTCTTGGGAATGTTTGTTTGGCATCTGCATAGTCGGTGGTTGATGATAAAACTGATTGAACTGAACAGAGTCTTGGACTGGGATTTTATTTTCAAAAACCTTAAGAAATTCATCCTCTATGTTATACCAACTTTATACGACTAAGAAATGCCTCGGTTTGTAGTAACAAGCACTGTTCTCATGTTTTTCATTTTGGATTGGTTGATCACATCAGAGCACGCTTGCTAAGAGGTCTGTGACGTTCACTCATTTTCTTGGGCCTGAATCAGGATATTCAGTTGCCTTAGTAGGAAGTGGAGTTTGAGCCTTGAGGAGTTTTGATTCTATTTGTCCATCAACAACCATGAGGTGGGGGACCTTTCCCAGAAAATGTCAATGCTGGTACCATTTGTAGCAAAGATTCAAGGCAAAACGGCTAGTTCCTGGGACTGTTGAAGATATATAAGATGCAGACTATCATGGGGAGGATTTTTTTTTGTCCTAATGCAGCCTTTCATACAAGTTATGAAAGGAAACCTTGGAAAATTTACATCCTCTTTCATGAGTATTGCATGATTATCAGAGTTGATATTGGAACTGGAATCTAAACAATTTGTATTTGTGTTATAAAGGACCCATAACAGCTATTCTGGTATGTTGGGTGATTTAGAACCCAGCAAGTAGTTGACTTGGCATTTCCAGATGGCTGAGGAGGCAGCCGGGTCTGGCCTTACCTTTGGCTCCTTCAGGTAGCAGTGCATGGCCTGGGTGACATCGGCTGCATGGACGGCGTTGTGATACGGGTTTTGGCTGTGGTAATCTTCTTGAACCATGACTAGGAGGTAAACAGATATCACAGTCAGTTAAAACCAAAACAGGAAGACCTCAGATTTATTAAGGGTCCCTTTTGCTTAAAAATATTAGTGTCTCCAAAATGTGCACCCGAGGGATTCTTTAAAAATGAACATGGCTTGGGAGTTTCACAGTTCTACTGAGCTGCTTTTAGTGGCGAGAAGGGGGAAGGCAGATGGGGAAAAGGTTAAAAGGATTTGTGAGGCCCTTGGGAACCCTCACCACCTTCATTAATCATCCCTCTCTGGCATTCATGAAGGCTTTCATTCATAGGAAAAATAAATATGTAGGAAACGAACAACTTTACTTCACACTATAGTTTAATTATTTAATTTTGCTGCCATTTATGAATATTATGCCATAAGAGAGGTTTCCTTTTAAACGGCCCCAGTAGGTAGCATCAGACTCCTGAGATCCAAAGATGGGTCTACCACTTGAGTAACAAATACTGACCACAGCAAATCTGGGGCTTCTTCAGGCAGGTTTTCTATTTACTGTGTTGATCCAACTGAGGACTCCCTGGCTTTATTTCTGCCTCATTCAGAATAGTTATCATCTTTCATGCCCTTCCAATTTAAGGACCAGAGTGCTCTTGGAATCAAGTAGAGACATAAGCAAGGCAATTTTAATTTGCTATTTAGAGAAGCCACTAGCCTGCTTCAGCTAATAACCAAGGCAATGCTTAGGATGCAATATAGCCTGTGTGTATAGAGCATCCAGGTTTGCAAGTGTGGTCATATTTTGTCAGCCCATGCTGTGGGTTTGGCTCTGGTGTTATTCTGGTGTTATTTTTGTCATCAAATCTTTGCATTCTTTACATGTACTCTGAGTGCATACACATGTCCAAAGTATCTGCATTCTCCTTCTCTAGACAAATCAAAACTATTTGGCCTTATTCATGGCCATTACTTTGCTCAAGCAATCTAACTTCGATTGCCTGAGGTTATTTGTATTTCTGAAACTGATCCATGTTGTGGCTGCTTTCAAAAATTTCTGCTGTGTCATGTATACCTTTTATTCAGCAGGTTTATGTTACACTTCTATTTGAATTCTGCCCCTACCATTATTGTTTGTATCAGGCAAGTGACTTAACCACAAGGATCCTCAGTTTCCTTCTCTATAAAATGGGAAGAACAATGACTCCAGTCTCAAAGGGCTATATGGCAAGTGTTAATACATGCAAGTCCTTAGAAGAGTTTCCAGCATATGTAAGCACCATATAAGCCTGGTTACTGCTACTGTGGCTATCATTTTCACTGCTATTTTACTATTGATGGCATCAAGTCAGCTTTCAAATTCAAAGCACAGAAGCCAGAAACATGCTAAGTGGCAGCAGAAAGTTATGTGGTGATTAAAAATGTGCCCTAGATAACTCACTGGCAGATAAATAAGGATGCACATAACGTCAGATAAGACTGGGGTTGTTCTGGACAGAGAGTGATGGTGGAGTTAAGGGGAAAGATGGTGGTCTTTCAAGTCAGAGAGCCTGGGTTTAGATTGCGGCTCTGCCAATGATAAGTTGTTGACCTTGAGCAAGGTAGAAGACCACTTTGAACTTCTCCTTAACTGTGGGCCAAGTGGTGGGGATAATGCCCAACTTGCAGGGCTGTTGAAATGATTAGAAAAACATACCACTACATAAATGGTAGTTCTTATTACTAAAAAAAGAATGTCTATTGAAGATATTCAACAACTCATGTCCAGATTGGGATTCTTTGAGGCATGCCTTACTGGAGTTTTATTGACATGTGAACAGATCAGTAACTTCTTTGACGGGTACCTGCTCTTATTGGTTTTCTCTGTATAGCCTTTATCTACTGTAAACATAACTAACCAAATAAACATTTTTTTCAGTGATTTAAATGGGTAAACCATATTTTAAAATTAAGATGAGATAATCTGAGATTAATTTGAGGTCTTCATCTATCATGCTAGGGTTCCTGCTGGTTTATTGTGGACTGCCATTATTCATGGGAAAGGAGGTAGCACTATGAAAGAAAAAAGAGACTTACCTAAAAACCTGTGTAAGGTCACCATATCTAACTTGAAATGGTGAATGAGTCCATGGGTGTTGAAGAGGTGGCACAGCAGTGTTACCAGGCTGTTTCCTGGAGGAAAACAGTCACCAGTTTTAACTCCTTTTCATTACCATTAAATTATCAAGATTGACAATAGGATCCACAGTTTCTGTGATGAAAGGTCTCTAATAGGATCATTTATTTTCCCCTTTAAATTTGAAATTATTCAAGTATAAAGGATATCATTACTATGATCTGGTCCTAGGTTTTCTCTTATTGTACAAAGAAAATTAGTTCAGATTGTCTCCCTATACCAAAGGCAATGAATTATTAGCAATATTAAGAGTTATAAGGAGATATAGAAGGAATCTGCCTACTTAGGTATCAATCAAGATTATACTTACCTTGAAACATTTTATAACTCAAGCTGGCAAAGATGCAAATTTGAAGCTACAATAACATATGTAAATACTGAAGGAATATTATTTACTAAAGAATCATGATTTTGAATTTTAAAAGTATCATAGAATTTATGAAAGACTGTGAAATGGGCCAAGAAGACGACTGGATGTCTTAAATAAAAACAATGTGTTGCCTAAGAATACTCTTCCAGGGTACCTCATTCTAAGTGTTTCTGCAACTTTCATTGTTTTGGGCTCTTTCACAACTATCAAGTTGTAGATAACTGATAGTATTTCAAGCAACTCTTGTCCATATACATGCAAACGAAATAATTCAGATGGAAATATAATTGATTTCCTCTTCCCAGTTTTATAGCTATTTATAAATTCATGTGTTTCTTACTGCTTATATATGTGTGGCTCTTTGGATCCTCCTTTGAAAGACCTATAGCATCTTACCACATCGCTAATTGAGTTAAACAAATCTTCGACATGTGCTCATTTCATACTTCTATGAGTCATGAGTATAATCTCTTTTGAACATGTTCTTTGGTTCACAGTTAATTTCATTTACTGGTACCAATTTCTCAGATGATTTGAGCAAAGGGAGCTAAGGAATTATGGAATCCATCCCTATGTGGCCTAGTTAGCTTTCCACAGTGGAAAGCTCAGTTTTATGGTCTGCGGCTGTCCTCTTTCCACTATATGTTGTTTCTCCAGTAATAGCATGAGAAAACAAGTTGCAACGACAAATCACAAGCTGGGTAGATGGTGGGACATCGGAAAGTTAGCATTAAATATGATGTCTTTCATTGGCTCCCTAAGCTCATCGGCATTTGTTGAATAGGCAGATGAAAATATAATAGGATTTTATTATTTTCTTAAAGGAAGCCTTTGTAGGCACAAAAATTTTAAAAGTGAAACCAAAGACAATATCTACTTTCCTTTCAGCTGCAGCCTAAGCGTTTCCACTCTATCCTCAGCAACTGTTTTCTTCTGAAGACGCCAAACATACCTGGACAATACCGGGCTCCAGGACAGGTTTGACTCACTTAATGAAAGTGCACAGATACCTGCAGGACTGATCAGATGAGCAGGTTCTAACATTATTGGCTAACATTGAACTTCCTCCTTCTGGAGAGAGCCAAAAAACTCTGCAAGGACAGAATCTAATCTGTGGTTTCCTAATTCCTTTGGGATCATCAAGGCCAGAAGGAAACTGTCTTAAGACTCTAAGGCCGAATTTATTCCTTCTTCTTTTTTGGCAGTAATTTTCCCTGCCCTGGTCCTCCTTGAGTGCTGGAGACTTATGAAAGTGGGGGAAAGAGGGAAAAAGGATTACCAATGTTTAAAAATAAGTATTGTTTTCATAAAATTAATCCCATTTATGGTGTATATTTTAGTGTGAATTCTTTGGGGTGACTTACCATTTGTCAAGCGATCAAACAAGAAAATGTCAAAATCCCACATTCCCACTTTGGAGAGCATATGCTGAAAGGCAAAAAACAAAACAAAACACACTCAAATGAATCACATTGAAGACTCAAATATTCACTTTGAGACACAGTGGATTAACCAATTAAGATGGTGAAAATACAGTAGCATTCTACTGTCAACGTACAACTGGTTTGTGGTGAAATAAATCTTACTCTACTGGCTAATCACAATAGTGTTAAAGGGACAGGCTCAGGGACCAGTCTGCCTGAACTGATGTCAACCACGTCTCTTACTGGCTGTGGAACTGTGGGCAGGTTCCTTAACTTCTCTGTACCTCAGTTTCCGAATTTGAAAAATGTGGCTGATATTATTCCTTCAAAGGGTTGTTGTAAGGATTAAATGAGGTAGCATATGTAAACATAAATGCCTGTAATTTAAGGGCTTAGAACAGTGCTTATACATAGTAAGCACACCCATGTTAGGTGTCTGTTAAAACTATAGTTCAGTGAAGCCTCTACGTGGTAAACTATTATTCACTTAAGGCAGGTTTACAACTAATTTTAATAAAATGGAGTCAAAATGATGGCTGAGCACATTATTCTGCTCAACGGGGGACTAAATGTGAAATGAACCACTGTAACAGAAAACTGAAGAGCGAGCAATTGAAAATATTGGGGGAATCTGAAGACCTACTTTCAATAGGCTTATAATCCTATTTTTCTTTTAAAAATACCCCAATGCTTAGAAACTCTCAGTTAGACGCAAAGTTGCAGGTGCTGATTCTCTCCTCACTGTAGCTTATGCGACTGCCTTCCTTCCTCTCCTCTCACGGCCACGGCTAAGGTAAGGACCAGCTCCTGCTCCCCTACCTGCCCCTGAATGGCTTCTTTGTATCTTGTGAGAAATCCAAAGGCCTCATCGTGGCCCACGAAGACTTTCACAACAACGTTAGGGCAATGAAGGGTTAAGAGGTTGTTTGTGAGATCTAGATGGAGTGAGCATTTTACCCAAGTCATACAAATCTAAGGGCCAAGCCAGGACTTGGTGCTGATACCATGAATTCTGGCCCGCTGCTCTTTCTGTATCTCAGTGCTGCCTTTCTCGAGAGGTGGCTGCTGTCACTGAGGCTACGGTGCTGAGAGCTTGGTCTTATTCTCCTCTTACCAAACAAATGAACAACAACAAGCAAATTCGCTCAATTCAGGCCTTGGGTTGTTAGAAGGCGTGATCCCCAACCCCTTCTCTTTTGTAGACCTAATATTGGGCATTAGTTCTTCTGATATTACTTGCTACTTATTTCTTAATAGTATATATATATATATATATATATATATATATATATATATATATATATATATATATATATATAGCATAATATTACTTAGCACGTAAACTATAAGACACTACCTTTGACTTATATTTAAACTGAGGCAGTTTATTTCTAAACTCTAAATTCCTTTGGCAGTTTGGGTTAGAGATAGCCTGCAGGCTTTTGTTTAGAATGTCACACATTAGTGTCTACCCTCAGTTGGACCAATGAATGGCAAAAATAATTATAAAATTAGTAACAACTATTTGAATGAATTAAAAATTATGAAACGATAATGCACCATATTGCTATCTTAAAATGGAATTAAGAGTTGGTAATTATTGGGTTAATTTCATAGTAGCTGTTACAATGAGATAATTCAATGGGTTAAATATGTTTTGCACATTTATACACTAAAAATAACTAGGTATGAATATATTTAGCATGCAAACATGCTTTACCTCATCACCCCTATGAGGTGTGTATTTCTATTAACTTCATTTTATATTAGAGAAAAAAGTTCAGATATGTTGAGTAACCAGCCAAAGCCACAGAGCATCTCAGTGTCAGAAGCAGGACTCAACCCTACTACCCGTGGCGGCACATGCTCTCGGCCCCTGTCTGCGGTGAGGTGGCACGGGAGTAGCTAGCTCACCCTTGCTTGTCCAAGGTAGTCTTCATCCAGCAGGTGGAGAGGGGCCTGTGGGATAATTCCACGAAGCAGCCTCGATGCATGGAAGTATCTTTGAAAGCTTAACAGTCTTTTCACCTTTTTCTTGGTGCCAATTTCCCCTGAGTGTGTTGTATCTGTGGAAAGTAACCAAATTCAGAAATTATATATTTATAAGGCCCATTTTACCCACTATGTAAAAATACAAGGTATTATAAAGGAGAGAAGTATTAAAGATGCTCTCAAGCCCAGGTGGTATGGCTCAATGGTTGAGCATCGACCCATGAACCAGGAAGTCATGGTTTGATTCCCAGTCAGGGCACATGCATGGGTTGTGGGCTCGGTCCCCAGTAGGGAGCCCACATAAAAATAAAAAACATATCCTATATAATAAAGAAGGAATATGCTAATCGACCCTCAAACCTTCGCACAAGATGGCCACCCCCATGTGGTCAAAAGATGGCTGCCAAAAGATGGCCGGCAGGGGAGGGCAGTTGGGGTGGGGGCAAGCCTGCAGGGGAGGGCAGTTAGGGGCAACCAGGCTGGCAGGGGATGTCAGTTGGGGGTGATCGGCTGTCAGGGGAGGACAGCTAGGGGCAATCAGCTAGGGGAGCAGTTAGGCATCAATCAGGCTGGCAGGGGAGTGGTTAAGGGGCAATCAGGCAGGCAGGCAGGCAAGCAGTTGGGAGCCAGCAGTCTGAATTGTGAGAGGGATGTCCAGGCCTAAACCGGCAGTCGGACATCCCCAGAGGGGTCTCAGATTGGAGAGGGTAGAGGCTGGGCTGAGGGACAACCCTCCCTCATTGCACAGATTTTGTGCACTGGGCCTCTAGTTTTTTTTATAAAGATGCTCTCAATGCTTTCTTAAATACAGTCTATTTAACTCTATATTTAAAATTTTTCTGGAACAAAAAGTAATATTTCTTATATATTATGTTTATTAAAATACTGAAATATTTTTAGCCCTGGCCAGGTAGCTCGGTTGATTAAAGCACCATCTCCATACACCACGATTGTAGGTTGGCTACCCGGTCAGGACACATATCAACCAGCGAATGCATACACAAGTGGACCAACAAATCAATCTTCCTCTCTCTGTCTCTCTCTCTCCCCGTCTCCCTTCCCCTCTCTCACTAAAAACCAATACATTTAAAAAAAATTTTAAAGTTGAGATATTTTAAAATGTAATTTTCGAAGACAAAGTGCATGAATTAAAAACTGCATTTTCTTATTAATGATGCCAATATGCTTAGTAAGAAAAATTCCCATACTTCTGCATGCATTTAAAGAAACAGTTACGGTTTTTTCTGCTGCATTAGAACCAATGTTCGAAAATTTAGTTTAGGTTCCTACACTCATTCTAGTCTGATCAAACCCTGCACCTGAAGTAGAAGGACTGAGAATACACTAGCTTAGACAAGGGACATGTTTTCTAATGTTCCAAGAACATCAGTGGCAAAGGCACCACCAATCTCAGCCTAAAAGCCACCTACGTTCTCCTGACATGCAGCGTTTGCTTTCTAATGGAGCACATTCTCTTGTGCCGGTGGCCATGAGAGTCTGATCCTGTCAGTAGAGAGAGATTTTAATACTCATTCACATGTACCTTTCAAAACTTGACTGTTGACATCGTGGTGATTGCCCAGAAATACCCCAAGCACATTATTTGAATGCCTGTCAAGGTAAGTCTCGTCTCAGCTGAAATGCTGTGAGTTACTCTACGGCCACGTAAGAGACATCTGCTGCCAATTTTGGATCTGGAGTCAATTGAACAGTTTAGTAGGAAAATGTACTGTTCATGTATAAAGAACTTTGGTTTCTCTCATGCCTCCTCCCATCTGCCCTTTCCCTCTATGGAGCTCAAAATCACAGTGGATGCCAGAGGCAGCGGAAACAGTGGTCCGGGGCTCATTAGCAATGCGGCCCTCCCCACCGACAGTGAGTGAGTGACTGATATGGGTTTGTTACTTATGTTGTGTTATACATGCTAAGGCATAATTCAGGGCAGACAAAACCTACTGTTCTCTGGGAATGCTGCCTAATTAATTTTTTATTTTATTTTAAAAGGAATCTAGATTTCATGTGTGGAAAGAGGCAAACAAGTAGATAAGAGGAATATAATAAAAGTTGGGTGTTTAGGCACATATCAATATTAAAAAAATGGATTATATGACTCAATTCTACTAGTGAGTTCTTACTCATTTTTATCAGTTTATCAAGTCAAAGTACAAGATAAAGTAGGTGATTTATTTATTTAAAAAAATATTTTGAGCCTGGCTGGCATGGTTCAGTGGTTGAGGGTTGACCTATGAATCAGGAAGTCATGCTTCAATTCCTGGTGAGGGCACATGCCTGGGTTGTGGCTTGATCCCCGGTCGGGGGCATGCAGGAGGCCGCTGATCAATAATTTTCTCTCATCATTGATATTTCTATCTCTCTCTCCTCCCTTCCTCTCTGAAATCAATAAAAAATACATATATAAAAAATATTTTGAGTGTTACTAAGGACAGACTGGCACTGTTCTAGAATCCTGATGAGATCCTTCAGTTCTAGATGCCCCAGTGAGAAAAACAAAGATCCCTGATCTCATTCTAGGACAGAGAGACAGACAATAAGCAATAAACATAAAGAAGAAGTAATTTACAACAATGTGTTAGAAGGTCTTAAGTGTGAGCAGGGAATGAGGACTCAGAAGTTCTGTGTTGGGGAGGGGAGTTATGTTTGGTGTCATCAGAGTCTGCAATTAAACAAACAAACAAACTTGAAGTAGATGAGGGAGCTGGCCAAGCAGATATCTGGGGAAATGCCTTCTATAAGGAGGGACCGCACCAATAACTCTAGAGTGGGAAGGATCCCTAGCATGCTGGTATGCAGGAGGGAGAGCAGCACCTGTCCTGTGGGGATAGAGATGGGAGAGAAAGGGGGGAGTAAGAGGTGAGGGCTTAGAGCAAAGGGGGTATGAGAATCATACAGGACCCTGTAGGCCATTGCAACATTTGGGCTCTACTCTGAGTGAAACATGGACCACTTCAAAAACTTTGAGTAAAAGGGTGGTACAATCATGCTTACATTTAAAATAGGTCATCCTGGCTTCTCTGCTGAGAGCAGATTATAGGAGTAAGTTTTGATGTAGTAAGACCTGTTGCGGCCATTGAAATACTCAAGGCATGAGGTTATGGCTGCTCACACCATGTGAGAGCAGTGCTGAGGTAGGAAAGAGATCCTGACTATATTTTGGGTACCCCCAAGTTTTTGGCCTGAATAACCAGGATAATGGAGCTGCCATCATCAGAGATGGGAAAGGCTGCAGGTGGAGCAGGTGTGGGGGTGGATTTCAGTTTTGCATATGTTGAATTTGGAAGTCTATTAGAAAATCAGGTGAAGATGTCAAGTAGAAATAAGTGTGGCTCAGTGGTTGAGGGTCCAGCCATGAACCAGGAAGTCATGGTTTGAATCTTGGTCAGGGCACTTGCCTGGGTTGTGGGTTCAATCCCCAGTAGGGGACGTACAGGAGGCAGCCGATTGATGATTCTCTCTCATCGTTGATGTTTCTGTCTCTCCCTCTCCCTTTCTCTCTCTGAAATCAATAAAAAACACATACATGAAATAACAGAAATAAGCGGATATAAAATCCAGAGCTTGGGGGAGAAGACTGGGTTAGAAACATAAATTTAGGAGTTGTCAGATGAGATTACCTAGGGAACGAGTGTAGATACAGATGAGAAAAGCATCCAAGTCTGAGTTCTGCAGTACTTCAACTTTAACGGGTATGGAGAAGAGTAGAAAAGATCAAGAGACAGAAGGAGTACCCAGGGGGTTGGAGGAAAACCAGGAGAGTACCACTGTTTGGGAGGCTAGTGACGACAATATTGTGAGGAGAAAGTTGTGACCCTCAGTCTCAAAGGCTGCTAATAGATCAAGTACAATGAAGACTGAGCATTGACCGTGGGCATATAAATCTGTCAGAATTCACTGAACTATGCGCTTGAAAGAGCACATTTTATTGTATGCCTAGAAGCAACAACGTCCTAGTAGACAAGCATATTTAGCACTCAGATTTTGTTTTTTCAAATACAATTTTTCAGTAAAGGGAACCAGACCACCTTGGTGAAATGGCTGAAAACTAGGGCAGGCAAAGAACAAGATGAACTATAACTTCTTATTATGCCAAAAAATAAGGGAGAGCTCAAATAGTGATGGGATTACTTAAAAATGACAGAGGAGACAGCTTGAAGGGATCCCTCTGAGCAAATATGGGAAAACTGGAGCATCAAAATGGAAAATGGGAGAATGGATCATAAACACTAGACTGACAGAAGAATCCACAGTCCATACTGGTAGTAAGCAAGTAAATAGTAAATAAATAAATAAGGAGAAGGGAAAGTTCTTTCTTGCAGAGAGTGACAATCAATAATGTAGATGAAATTAAGAGTTAGAAAATTACCATTTTGCAGCCTTCATAGTAAAAACTGATTCAAATAGAATCATCCATGGATACTAACATTATTAAGCTAAAGTTTAAAAAGCAACAAAATAATTACATAGTATCAAAGTATCTTCCCCACAAATATTCATTAGAAAAAAAAATGAGTAGTATTTTAGTGAACAAATGTTCTACTATTTTAAATAAAGTTATCATCACCGGTGATGGGAGAAACTGACCTCATATGCTTCCTGATATAATGTGATATTGCCTGTGTAGTGTTCCTCCACCAATGGCACATCTGACCCCAATAAAAAGGAAATATCAGAAAAACCCAAGTTGAAGGATAATCTACAAAATGATTGACCTATACTCTTAAAAAATGTCAATGGTATAAAAGACAAACTTGGGTATTGTTTCATGATATTAGATGCCAGCTATAGTGCACTAAATGCATAGCATGACCCTGAATTGGATCCTGGATTAGAAAAAATTTCCATAAATGAAACTATTAGGGAAATTTGTGAAATGGGGATATGGACTTAAATATGAGTTACATGTTATTTTTCCATACAAGAGTTACATACAGTAAATGTAGATGATCAGAAAGTAATAGTTTCTATTCACTAAAATTGTCATTTTGATTAAAATACTATTGATCTAATGATCCTGTGAAATGGAGATATTAAGTTTAGATCCATTTTATCCTTAAACCAAAGAAGAAAACAAGATTCTCGCCTTCCCTACTTGTTTGTTTCACCCTGTAATCAAACAGATAACAGCCCACAAACATGACAGAACACAGATCTCTTGATCTTGATTTAAATTTATGATATTCCTTGGCCTTAATTTTTTTAAAAAAATATATTTTTATTGATTTCAGAGAGGAAGGGAGAGAGAGAGAGATATATAAACATCAATGATGAGAGAGAATCATTGATCAGCTGTCTCCTGCACACTTCCTACTGGGGATTGAGCCTGAAACCTGGGCATATGCCCTTGACTGGAATCGAACCTGGGACCCTTCAGTCCGCAGGCTGATGCTCTATCCACTGAGCCAAAACGGCTAGGGCTCTTGGCCTTAATTTTTATTTTAAAAATATTTTGTTAAAATATGATATGTTGATTACTGAGTTATTTGGTACCCTCTTGAATTTTGAGCCCAAGGTAAATGCCTCAGTCCCTCACCCTAGTTCCAGTCCTATCACATCGTTGGAGCATAAGCACAGATAATGTAAAAATCCTATATAATAAAAGGCTAATCTGCAAATAAACCGAATGGCGGGAACAACCGAACAACTGGTTGCTATGATGTGCACTGACCACCAGGGGGCATGAGCTGAACATGGCGGGCGTTGACCATGGCCGGATGGTGGAGCAGGTGAGCGGGGGCACCAGACCAAGGCAGGTTGCTGGTCACTGTCATTGGGGCGAGCCTCTGGTGGTTACTGGAAATTCTTTGCTCCTGCGCGCCGAAGTCCCACCTGGCGCTTGCATCTGCTGCTGGCGCTGGCCCCACTTGTGCCCACTGCTGGCGCCAGAACCACTGCTTGCACCCTCTGCTGGTGCCCGGAGCTGGTCCCAATCACTCTGCACCATTAGCAGGTGCGCGCAGGGCTGGAACCAGCAGCGAGTGGGAACAGTGGAGGCGGGAGCGGGGCTGCCAGCAGACAGGGGGCCCGTGGTTGGAGGGGCCAGGTGGAGGTGCGAAGGATGGGCCGAGACTCGTCCTTGTGCCTACTGCAGCCTTGCAGCCCACAGTTCCTTTCAAGATACAGGAATTCATGCACTGGGCCCCTACTAATTCAATAATAAAATAAACCTAGACAATAAAATCATCTCATAGTTAATTTTTATGGTAGCCTATAGGTTAAAAAATGTAGCATATGCTATATATAGCAATATATTTTAAACTACCAAGGCAAGCCATGACAATGCTTTTTAGTATTTCCATCTGGATAGTCTTTAATCACAAGAAAATAATTCAGAATTGATGCTAGATAGCTATTTATAAAAGCAAAAGGGCTTAATTTTCTTATTTGAGAACATACATAAAGCTAAATGAAAAATAAATCCTCAAGGCAGCTCTCTAAAGAGGAAGAACATTCAATAATGCCAAAACAAATTTATTTAAAACAATATTAATAACTTATTTATCAACTTTCATTTAGGGAGTACTTTGTGCTATGTGAAATAATGAAAAATTAGCATATAAGAAGATGAAGGTACAGTTGGGAGAAAAAAAAAACCCATATAAAGAACAATCTGTGAATAATAGTCATAAATACTGCTTTGTGAAGTGTTGAAATGTGTTGTACAATTACTGAATAAGATCTGACACATTTGTTTCCAAAGGACTTTCAGTGAATAGCTATTATTTTAGATATATCATAATATGTATTTCTGAATTGACATTTAAATGATTAGTGAAGCTAAGTTTTACAGATAACTCAACTAAATTCAGCTTGTGAAAATTTAGTCTTAACAATGTCCCTAATAATAAAACACTTGGTTTATTTAATGCCTTTATATAATTAAAAAGATTATTACTTAAAGGCATTCAAAATCATCCTAATGGTGCTTTTTATTTGAATTTTATTGTTTTATGGGCTATGGGTCCCCAAATCCCATTTGGAATGGTTATAAAATGCTGCTCCAGAATGTTTCATTGCCTAATCTATGTGCACATTGACCTTCATTGTAAAATCCATTTTCTGCTTACTTGTTCTTTTATGAATTTCACAAATATGTGCATATTAACACATTTCTGTGCTATTTAGACACTAATTTTAGGGTTATAAAGTTTAAATTGGCATGGCCAGTATGGTAATTAAAAAATTCACAAGTTGGGGTTGGCTTAGATGCAAAAATGCTAATAAAAATTATTTTCATTTTGAGTACCTTCTCTATGACATATTCTCTTCAGAAGGGCTAATAAATTTTGGCACCAGGAGAAACCTTAAACCTAGAATAAATACCTGGGATAAAAAAAGCTATAAGCACACCTATATGATGAGGTTCTTTTTGTCAGCTGTATGCCTGGTTCCTTCAGCAAGGTCTGCCTGCATTGTTTCCAGAGTATGCATGTTAGTAGCTGGTGCAGGAGCACCTCAGGTGATACCAGGAACAAAGAAAACCTTTCTATTTAAGTGAACAGAACTCGCCTCAAGCAAACATGAAGACCCAACTCCATAAATCTAATATCAATACTTTCAGAACATTAATCCAACTAAATCTTTAAAATAATATTAATAACAAATGCCCTACTTTTACACTGCACTAATAATTATTATAATACTTATATGTCATATAATTATTGTTATATGTTTTAATAATTATATGATACTTATAATACAATTCCTTCCTGGGTGAGTGGTTATTCATATGCTTTGTTTACTCTTCTCATAAAAATTTTAATATGTCTTGTTCTACAGAGTTATTGGTATAAATAACTGCCTGGAGCTGGTCCATCCTTGCTGTTTCAAAGGACCTGGCATATATGGCATACTGTTCTTAAAATGTTTGCTCACCTTCTTGGCACTATGTGTTTTAACCAAGGTCTCCTCTCTGAGAAAGGTTGTTTCCCCAGGTAGGGATTTTCCCCTGAAGTTAGGGAGGGAATAAAACCCCTCAACTAAGTGCCAGGCGGGTAATTAATCACTTAAACTATGAACAATCATGCTTAAGCTACATAATCTTTACTCCCTGGAATGGAGATAAGAAACGCCCTAACCTTTGCAATAGAGATTGATAGGATTGAATCAACTGGTATAAATACAGATGTAACAAGACAGCAAGACACAGAACTTAGAAGACAGAACTTAGAAGACAGAACCTACACAGAATCTAGAGACAGAAGAACTTCGCTGGAGAGAACATGGCAAAAGATCCTGGACAGAAACTGGCTACAGAACTTGGTTGGAGAACCTAGCCAGAACCTGGCTGAAGAACCTGGCTACAGAATCTGGTGACCGAACCTGGCTGGGGAACCTGGGGAACCTGGCTGGAGAACCTAGCAAGAGAACATGGACACAGAACCTGGCTTGAGATCCTAACCAGAACTTCGCTGGAGATCCAGACCAGAACTTGGCTGGAGATCCTGGCTAGAGATTCTGGCTAGGCTGCTGATCAACTGTACGCTGTCTCCGTGTCATTCCTTCTTCGCCGACTCTGTCCACACCTTTGGGAACCCCGGGACCTGCTGGGGTTGGACCCTGGCCTCTGGCGCCTGAACAGGGACCCCTAGGTAAGCCCCACTTTCGGGATGGATAGGACTCCACCGTAGGAAGAGGGTGGATAGTCTTCGCCGACTCCGTCCACACCTTTGGGAACCCCTGGAACAGGATTCCCCTAGGTAAGCCCCCTTCCCCCCCATTGAGAACCCCCACAATCAGGATGGATAGGACTCCACCAGGGTGCTACAGACCCCCCCTATTGAGGATAAGTAGGGTAAGAAGGTGGATAGTACAGAACTTAGATTGAGAAGATGTGTCATACTGAGTCCAAAGGAAAAAGACTCTGTATTGATCTTTTAACACATATGCTTGCTAGCAGAGGAGTTAAGGGTACTCCCAGTCAGATGGAACATTTTATACAAGAAATACGTCCATGCTTTTCTGAGGAAGGAAAGGTGCCGGAAAGATAAATGTAGAGGCATGGGAGAAGGTAGGCCTAAGGAGCCTTATCCTTAACCCCACTGCAGCCTTACCACCCTGGGAAAGTGCAGGATTGGCAATTTCTCCCTGGGGTGATAGATCAGGACTCAGGTAATAGCTGAAAGCGCCAATCCTACTCTTAAAATGGATACAAGAGAGCATTTGGGGTTTTTCTTTTTAATGCCTGCTTTTAAAAAATAAAAAAGGGGGAATTTGCCGGGAGCCGGTCCATCCTTGCTGTTTCAAAGGACCTGGCATATATGGCATACTCTTCTTAATATGTTTGCTCACCTTCTTGGCACTATGTGTTTTAACCAAGGTCTCCTCTCTGAGAAAGGTTGTTTCCCCAGGTAGGGATTTTCCCCTGAAGTTAGGGAGGGAATAAAACCTCTTAACTAAGTGCCAGGTTGGTAATTAATCACTTTAACTACAAACAATCATGCTTAAGCTACATAATCTTTACTCCCTGGAATGGAGATAAGAAACGCCCTAACCTTTGGACTAGAGATTGATAGGATTGGAATCAACTGGTATAAATACAGATGTAACAAGACAGAATTTAGAAGACAGAATCAAGAAGACAGAACCAAGAAGACAGAACCTACACAGAACCTAGAGACAGAAGAACTTCACTGGAGAGAACATGGCAAAAGATCCTGGAACCCCTGGACCTGCTGGGGTTGGACCCCAGCAAATAACTTATTATTCCCCAAGGTCAGAAACCATCTTATCCAATTTTGTAATCCCTTATATCTAGCGCATAATCTTACACATGATGAAAACTTCACATAAAATTCATTGATTTAATTTGAATAAATCCTCTCAGTTTACAGAAATATTATAATCAAATGCCATTTAAAAATAATATTCCAGTTATAAGGTACAACATGCTAAAACATACATGTTAGTTTTTGGAATCATTTTCTCAAACCCCCAAATGGAGTTCTGGGCCCAGGTCCTCCTGCCCAGTGACTGACCTCTATAACACTCAGCTGGGCCTATATGATTGCAAATTCACTCTTATCTACACATCTGACTTTCTCATTAGGCTGAAGGTCTAGGAGGCCAGATTCCTGCTAGTTTTCTTTGCATTTGCACAATATGCTGCAAGTTATAGGTGTTAAATGTATGATGACAGAATTAAATAACTTTCCTACGTGTGTGCTACACTTCTAATTTCAAGAACGATGAGCCTTGGAGAAATCAGGATGAAATTCAAGTTTTAAAGATGCAGTTTTAAAAATGTTGAGCCCTAGCTGGTTTGGCTCAGTGGATAGAGCGTTGGCCTGTGGACTAAAGGGTCCCAGGTTCGATTCTGGTCAAGGGCACATGCCTGGGTCCCCAGTAGGGGGGCTTGGTCCCCAGTAGGGGGCATGCAGGAGGCAGCCAATGATTTTCTCTCATCATTGATGTTCCTGACTCTCTCTCCCTCTCCCTTCCTCTCTGAAATCAATAAAAATATATTTTAAAAAAATGTGGAGAAGAATTAATTAATTTGATTAATTAGTTTGATTTTGATTCTGGAATCAAACTAATTAATCAAGTGCTGTCACTACTTGATGGCTGTCATTCAACTCTCATCTTTCACAGTTTAACCTCCCTAGACATTAAAGTCTCCATTTATTCATAAAAAGAACAAGCTGCCAAAAAGCCTTTTAAAATATAGAAATAATCTTGATGTTATTTTAGAAAAACCTATTGACTCTATCAAAAAACTGTTAGAACTAATAAACTAAGTAAAATTGCAGGATACAAAATCAATACACAAAAATCTGCTGCATTTCTATATACTAATAATGAACTAGCAGAAAGATAAATTAAGACAACAAATCTCATTTACAATTGCATCCAAAAAAATAAATTACCTAGGAATAAATTTAGCCACGGAGGTGAAAAACCTACATGCTGAAAACTATAAGACAGCAATGAAAGAAATTAAAGAATACACAAATAAATGGGAAAATAGTCTGTGCTAATGGATTGGAAAAATAATGTTGTTAAAATGTCCATACTACCAAAAGCAATCTACAAATTCAATGTAATCCCTATCAAAATTCGGGTGGCATTTTTCATAGAAATAGAAAAAAAATCCTAAAATTTGTATGGAACCACAAAACATCTCAAATAGCCAAAGTGGCCTTGAGAAATAAGAACAAAGATCAAGTCATCACGTTCCCTGATTGCAAACTGTATTTCAAAGCTATAGTAATTAAAAAGTATAGTATTGGCATAAAAACAGATACATAGAATAAAGAGCCCAGAAATAAACCCACACATATACGTGCATTTAATTTATGACAAAAAGCCAAGAATATACAATGGGGAAAAGACAACCCCTTCAATAAAAAGGGTTGAGAAAACTGGACAGACACATGAAAAAGAATAAAATTGGACCATTATATTATGCCATACACAAAATTTAACTCAAAATGGATTAAAGACTTGAACATAAGACCTGAAACCATGAAACTCTAAGGGGAAAACATAGATGGTAATCTCCTTGATATAGGTCTTAGTGATGCTTTTCTGAATCTGACACCAAAAGCAAAGGCAACAAAGACAAACATAAACGAGACTACAAAAAGCGTCAACAAAGGAAACTATCAACAAAATGAAAAGACAACCTACTGAATGGGAGAAAATATTTGCAAATGATATATCTGAGTTAAAAGGAGCTAAGAAGTAAGTTCTCTAAATTGAGGTCTTGAATGGAGGTGTATTAAATCCCCATGTCATCAGCTCTTCTATGTACAGCACTCACGACTACTTGATGGCTGTCGCTAAAAGAAGAGTTTTGCTTTGACACTGCCACGGAGTGGGAGGAGGAGGAGGAGGAAAAAGAAAGTCTTTAAGGCAGGGTAAATTGTTTCTCTAGTTCCACTTTTTAACATGTTTACTTTTCAATTGTCATTTCTCTTTTATGTTCCTGACAGTAAAGAGAAAACCAACATGGCTGATATGAGTCATAGAATAGAATGAACTCCTTCCTCAGTTCACTGTACCCACACCCGCTACATCAGTGCTAGGAAAATGTGCTCAGAAAGTGTCCAAGAGGGTTAAAATCCTTGTCCTCCTGAACTACCCAGTGCGCTGCTTTTTTGACAAAATATGCTGTTTTTAGCCTATTGTTTTACCTAATATACACCCCATTCCAACCCATGGATTATGAATCTCTAAATTCTGGGGTTCAGGGATGGTTGAAAAACTATTTCCTTTTTGTAAGGAGGGAAAAGGGCTTTAAAAATTAGCTCTTAAGACTTTTCTGGGCAATAGAGAGACTTTTCAAAATCCCAGTTTGAATGAAATTTAAATGAATTAGTGAGAAGCAGCTCAAATTTCCTCAGTCCTAAAGAAGAAATATATGCCAGGCACAATGTGGTTTTATTGAACCCTCCGCTTCTCAGAGTTTGAAATGTTTAGCAAATCCTGGGTTTTGAGGGCAATGGTTTGTGGTGAGCAAATTGAGATGACCAAACTTTCAGTTGATTCTAAGTCTCCAGAGGTTAAAAACTGTTGCATTAACTCCATAGTTCTCAGCATATATTTTAAATAAGTTTGTTCTTATATTTGGAGATATGTGTTTGGATTGTTATAGTTCACTACAAAAATTCCAGATGTGTGTTGTAATATACATGATCCCCTTTCAATCTGTCTGCTTATCCTCTGCCCCAGGATCATGGACTAACCCCTTGATTGCCTCCAGTTGTCCCCTCCAATCTATCTCACCTCCCACTGACAGATTTATTCCTCAAACACAATTTCCATCATGTCAGCTCTCTACTCCAAATTCTTCAATGGCTCCCCAATGTCTACTTAGCTACATTTATATTATTAATTCTGGTATTCATGGCTCCCCACAATGTGATGCCAACTTATTTTTCCATTTTTATCTCCCACCAGTTCCCTTGCAGATAAATAGGTGTCTGTTCTTCCTCTTCTCCTCCTCCTCCCCCTCCAGAGAGAAACACTGACATAAGAGAGACACATTGATTAGTTGCCTTCCGAATGCTTGTGACCAGGGCCAGGAGCTTACAACTGAGGCACATGCCCTTGACTGGAATCAAATCATGGACCCTTCAGTCCACAGGTAAACACTCTATCCACTGAGCCAAACAGGCTAGAGCTAGGTGTCTGTTCTTGCTGTTTTTTTTTTTTCCTCCCCATGTCCCCATGTTTTTCTGTTTCTGTACCGATTCCCACATTCCTTTACAATTGGATATTGTCTCTACCTATTAAAATGCCATCCACCCTTCAATTTCCCACCTCAAGTATTTCCTCCTCACCTCTCAATCAGATCCTCTGTGAGTCCTCCTAACACTCTGTGGTTGGTATCATAGTAGTGGATCTTCTCAGCTCTCCTACCATGTAGAACACTATTGTATATCATGTTGGGATAGGGCCATTTTTATATAGTATGGTGCCTGGTTTAAAAGGCATTTATTGAATAAAAAATGAAGGTATGAGGTGATTACCAAATGAGGTATAAGTTTTCTATTTTTAATACCTACTATAGCACATTACCTTCCTCCTTGTAGGAACTACTATGGAATTGTTGACGTGAATGAATTGTCCAGAACAGGGAAGATTCATTCATTTAACACAATATTTCTATTTCTTTTCTGAATTTGATGAATTTTCTGAAATGATTATAAGTGCATCTTTAGCATAGGCATAGACTAGTACAAAGTTTATCCATTGGTAGAGGTATAGACAGGAACATGCATCTCCAAAACCTTTCAGAAAGCATCCTTTATGTTTTATTATTTGGAAAGAAAGTATATTATAAGTGAATTCCTTTCTCTTTGTAGGTTACAAAGATTACTTGAATTATATTTCACCAAAATGAATCCTCTGATTTGATGGATTGAAATAAATGGGTGTTATATTTGGTTGGAGTATAACACTTGAAATGTAAATATTCATACAAGTTCATCAGAGAACTTGAGATGTTTAATTGTACATTGAGGTTTGTCTCCTATGGCCTGTGGTTTTTTATGGGTTATAGTGGCACCTTAGGTGTAATCACCTCTACAACTGTTGGTATAGGACACTTGAGAGGAACAAACTTCCAATAAGACTCATACCATTAACAGGCATGGAAAGCTATATATTTTCACATTAGCTAGATCATAGAGGAAAGAATTGTTTCAGTGACTACTGCAGTGTCCACCTGATTGGGCCCCTGAACTGTCCCTAAAGATATAACTGATATACTTAATCTAGAACAAAAATAAGTGGCCGCTCCTTCTACTTGTTTCACCTATAGCAAGAACAGCCCTTGGAAGTAGGGGAATGGAACTAAGAAATATTGAGGACCTACTAGGTATGTTTACATTTGTCATCCCATTTATTTTTCATAAAGGTGGGCATAGGAAGTTGTTATTAATAGGTACATTATACAGATGAACTAATGGATTTGAAAGGTTTAGTAATCCAAAATTACACAACTGGTAAGTAGCAGTGCTGAGACTGGAACCCAAGTCTATCTGATTTTGGAAATGATTCTCTGCTCATTATATCCTGCTCTTTATAGGAAAGGACAAAAGTAGGGGATGTGTGAAAGTCTAACACGAAACCCTATACATCAATACTCAAGAAATCTCAGCTTCTCTTCCTTTAAAAAGTATGGTAAAATTAAAACAAAAGGAAATTTATTATAATTCATAAATACAAGTGTTTTAAAATCAATAAAGATTTACCTAGAAAAAAAGACAGAGAAATAACTTCATAGTAAAATTTGGAAGTGATTCTATGTATGTAACTTTCCCATTTCTTTCACTAAATGCACAAATGGAATATTTGAAGGTGAATAATAAATCATGTGTAGATTTTAAAATAGAAACACATGTATTACTGACACTGACTTAATGTGATTTGATTATTATGTTATTATACAAAGACATCCGTAGGCATTGGTTAGTACTTCAAGCCCTGGAAAAGACAAACATTTTTGTTGTGTACATAGAGCAGAGCCGCAGTTTCTGGGGAAGGGAAAGAGTGGGAGGTATTTGGGCAAACAGGCTGCTCAAAATAAAACTGTGAAGGATGCACACAGGCCTAGTGTTTAACCATGTTGGAGCCAAGACTTCAAGTCACATAAGATTTTAGTCAAAGGGCAACTGCTGATTGAGAGGTGGTCGGAGAGCATAATATTACCTAACACAGGCATTTTTTTCCTTTCTTCCTTTCTCCCTCTTTCTTAAAGATAACATTAATTATCTTAATAATGCTAAATAACATCCTAATCAAGAATAGTTATCTATATGAACTATTATTTGGTAGCTGTCAATGAAACTGAGCCCTTTGGCATGACTTGGCTATTTGTTCTTTCTGAGCCTCTCTTGGTGCCTAGATCTAAGCCATGTGGTAAACACCAGGAAGGCTCCACCTGCAAATATCCATTAAGTACCTACTCTGTACAAGGTACTGTGGCACTCCAGTATACAGGATTTTTTTAAAAAAATATATTTTATTAATTTTTACAGAGAGGAAGGGAGAAGGATTGAGAGTTAGAAACATCAATGAGAGAGAAACATTGATCAGCTGCCTCCTGCACACTCCTCACTGGGGATGTGCCTGCAACCAAGGTACATGCCCTTGACCGGAATCGAACCCGGGACCCTTCAGTCCGCAGGCTGATGCTCTATCCACTGAGCCAAACCGGTTAGGGTGAGTATACAGGATTTTTAAGACAGTGTTTTTGCCCTCAGCTATCTAGAGAAAGGTGGTGGAATAGGCTCGTCATTGTCTTTACTGCTTTTGGTTCCACTTAGGCTGTGATGGGTAAGCAATATTTTAGTATATAAATGCCTAGAAATTATCATGCAAAGTGGAAAATGTGAGCAAGAGGAAGATCATTTGTCTAGTGGGCTCTACTCTCAAGAATGTGATGACTCACTTTGCCTCTTGCCCTTGATGGTGCCTGGTATGTCTGTAGGGGATGTGGCAGGATGGAGAGGGTGAGAGAAAGGGGTAGGAGAAAGGCATGAAGAAGGGAAATCAAAAGAGAAGGGGCATACAAGCATCCACCAGAGGTAGTCTCTGTACCAGTGAAAGCCAATCTGAAAAGAAATTTTTTGCACCACCCTGACTCCCACATGGGTTTTAGATTTGCAACCTGTGAGGTTGTGTTCTTTCTGGTAATGGGCTGGGTTCTACATGCCCTTCCAGGTAAGGTGATGCCTAACTACGGCAGGGGTAGAGTGGTCAGTTGGAAATATGTTCCTATTCTCAGGACAATGGAAACCACAGATGACTAAAACTCAGCTTATAGAAGCCCATATTGGAAAAAATATGAATATACACATAACCTTCTAATGCTAGAGAGGCCTGCTCAAGTAGGAGTTGTGGAGTTGCAAATGGAAAGGAGTGTAAGCAGGTAGCATAGAAATGCACTAAGGAGTATGCAAAGTGTTTGTGTTGAGCTTTCTCTTATGTCTTTACCGTAGCTCATTATTTTAGCTCATTTTCATTCAGAAACTGGATTTTTCAGAATGAAGAGTTTAATTGCTGTGTATGAAGCAGGTGGAAGAGAAGAAGGGAAGGCAGTGACTTAGTAGCCATAGAATCAATTCAGCTAAGCACTTGTGGAACAACCAAGGACAATTGTCCTTGATTATTTTAATAACTTATCTTTCCTTTCCTTTTCCCTTTCCCTTTCCTTCTCTTCCCTTTACTCCTGCTTTATTCCTTTTCCTTTCTTCCCCCTCCCCCTCCTGCTTTCCTGCCTGTGCATTCCTTTTCTTCTTGAAATATTAACTAACGGTTTACTTTGATTTAGGCACTGGGCAGTGCTGGGAATGCAAATATGATGAAGACACAGCCTCTTCCCTCAGAGAGTTCTCTGTTAAGAAGGGAGCTCACTCACATTCCTCCATGGCAGTAAGAGCTGAAAATAGAGGTCCTGGCTTGGGGATGGGATATCTGAACTGTCTTGGGACCTCCAATTGCTCTTCCCACAGGCAGCTAGAGTGCTGGATAGCTAGGCAGTGCCCTCATGGGAGTTGGACCTTTAGGAGCAGCTATGGCACTATGATAGTGCTACCATTCTCCCTAATGTTTCACACATCTCCACCTAGGTGCACCATGTTTAGCATCATCCTACTGTTTTACTTGGAGTCTCAGCCAATGGGGCTACATATGTAGGCTACATATGGTATGATAAAATGGATTAAACATGTAATTCCAAGGAAGGAGCCCTTAGTCCAGAATGAGATGGCCAGGCTCAAGTCTTGGCTCTTCTACTCATTATTAGTCTTTTGGGTAAAAGAAATGAAATTAACCCACACAGTACATACATGCTCAATAATATTTAGTGGAATGTGTAAAGACAGACCTAGTCAGAATACAACTATCATCTGGAAAGAATTGCTTGGCCAATCAACGAATACCTTAGCTTGAATTAATCTGCAGGTAGGCAGGGAGTGTCTGATAGATTCTGATGGAAGGGGGCAGAGGGAACAGTCTGAAGCTTGGGGTTCTATCTCAGAATGGCTGAGGCTCTGTTTGGGGGAGAACTGGAAGTTGGGGTGGAGGGGCGGAGAGAGGAAAAACAAGGTGGTTGTATGAAAAGTATTCCTTGCCCTTTCTAGTGGTTGCTGGGGTTCTGTGCTGGGCTCCTACAGCAGCCCAACCCCAACTTATATTCAGCAAAGCAGTTATTTATGCATATCAGAATTGTCATATTCACTTGTCTTTCTTACCCACTAAACTGTTTACCTTATTTGCCACTCAATCCCTAATTTGTTGCACATAGAATTGCTAATTAAAAAAAAAGCAGGTTCTATCTTGAGCTGAGGCAAGTGTTTTCAACTTGCCTTTTTTGAAAATAAAGCTCTGTTAGTTATTTTCAATAGTCAGCTTTGTGATAATAATTAAGGGAACAGATGTCAAACCATCGCTTTGGTAACTTGTGTAGGGCATATTTTGATTCAAGCATACATGCTAAGCCAGCTTTCCAAACGAAGGGAAATTAGACTCTCAAAATGCCAGGCTCTAGCTCTTGGTAGAAAGCAAAATCTGCCCAGCATCTTCGGTGTCCTAGAGAACATCCCTCTCCATAATGACAAATCACAGTCTGCCCCCTTGATGACCTGGTTGGGTTGACAGATTTCACAGTGTTTAAGAATGAACAGTGAGGAGTGTTCTATTTGGAGAGTCTCCAGAACTATTCTTCAAAGTGTCAGAAAGATTACAAAAGGGCGTAAAGTTCAGAAGTTCAGTTAAGTTGAAGGTCCTTTACCCTGGAAAGTTTCATTAATTCTTTTTCTTTTTCTTGTATACCCCAATAAATGCTGCAGTTGCAAATTTCTCAAAATGACTTGGTCAAAATCCACTCAAATTTATGCCAAGAATCTGCTTTTAAAGCTATGCTGTCAAAATTTGCAGCCCTGGGTGGCGTAGATAATTCAAAAAGTATCTGATTTTTAGTAACCAGATCTCTAGTTATATTGAATTTCAGATTCTTTCAGGAGTCTCAACTCTGAAATATTTTCCTTAAAAGCAACCAAATTTTCTGAAATTTACTTTAAGTATTCTATTATTATTATTATTATTTTTACCAATTTTGAGCCAACAGGGAAACTTTAACAAGCTATAAACAATAAAACTTCAGTAATAATAATAAATTAGAATGTCATAGCTTTAGGAGCCATAGAGCTAATAGTCTTCTTTGTTTAAGATGCTTTAGAACCCAAAGCTGACACTAATAAATAAAAGGCCACAGTGGATTAATAACTACACATTAGTAGTAATGAGGAACTTAAGAAACAAACAAGGCTGAGAGTGCTATTGGATTTATGAGATCAAATGTTGAGGGGCACTTATGGTTGTCACAGTGATGGACAGGATCCGAGTGGAATTTAGAGGAAGAGTCAGAGATGCGAGATGCCTCAAAGTGTTTGGGACAGTTCTACACGTCCAACAGTTGTCTCTATCTCGTTCAACATTGCAATGGCTGTTCAGGTATTCATGTAGGTGAAATCCTGTTTGTAATTATATAAGTCTGAAACCTAATCCTGTTTCCTGGTTTTACACATAAGCACAAAGTATTCTTTTGCACAGTTTTAATACTCTTTTTTTCAGGAATGCAACTTTGGCAGGGAGGGGCGGTGGAGCAGACCTTATCAGGAGTTGTTCTCCATCTTAGGAAATCTCTAGTGGCAAGACATCGGATTATGTTACTAACATTGCAGACGTGTCAGCCTGCATTAGTTGCTGTAACATTCACAGCGATTCTGCATGTAGCTGCAATATAAACGACATCATTATGCCTTCTCGGGTGGTTATACCCAAACATTATGTATTTAAGATACATATAGCAGTTCTTTTATTTCTGCTTTATAATATAGCTAGGAACTTATAATATATATATTTTTGAGTTTATGTGAATAAATAGGCTATGGATTTCCTTTCAAGATAGTAAAGGAGGACATTAAACATATGTGCTGTAAAAAGAGGCATTGGGTCTGAGAGGGTTAAAAGCCATTCTACTAGGTAAAAGTGTAGCTGGTAAAGATGGTGCAGCAACAGAAGAGCCTTACTCCTTAGGAGCACAGCTTTTGCTCTGTCTGAGCCTCACTGCTCCAAGCAGGAACCAAGTTCAGACTTTTCCCAGTTTCAGTCATTCACATGCAGTTACTATGGCCTACACCACTAGTTACTTAGTGTCTTTCTTTAAATTAAATAAATCAATTTTTACTTAAATATATTGTATATAAATTTGATATGAATAAAAAATAGATTTGATGTTAGTTACATTTATTTCAGTGTGCTGGTTAGTACACACTGAAATAAATATGCAACACTTAAAGTAAAAGTAAAAGGTTGTTCCTGTCATAATACAATCATCTTGTATACCCTTTGGTAGGCAGACCACACTTTGGGGAATGGCGCTATGTACTAACATAGATTACAGACTTGGAAAATACAATTTAAGGGCAAAGGATAATCCAGTCCCATGCTTTAATTTTCTTTGCTCCTTATAACATACTAGAGGCCTGGTGCACAAAATTTGTGCACGGGAGGGGAGTCCTCTCAGCCCGCCCTGCACCCTTTCGCAATCCAGGACCGTTCAGGGGATATCCAACTGCCCGTTTAGGCCCGATCTCTGCCTGATCGCCTATAACCACTCTGCCTGCCTGCCTCATCACCCCTAACTGCTTGCCTGCCTGCCTGCCTGCCTGATCCTGATCATCCCTAACCGCTCACCTGCCCGCCTCATCACCCCTAACTGCTCACCTGCCTGCCTGATTGCCCCTAACCACCTCTGCCTCGGCCCCTACCACCGTGGCTTCATCAGGAAGGATGTCCGGAATGACATCCAGAAGGTTGTTAGGCTGTCCAGTCTAATTAGCATATTATGCTTTTATTATTATAGATTCTCCTATTCCTAAATTAGGTCCTAAATATTAATTTTAATGATTAATTCTATATAAAAAATACAAATAATTTAAAAGTAGGATGGAATATATGTAATATTGTACCTATTTCGTGTAATATTGATAATCTCTTCATGAAGATACCCTTTAACTGAGCTCTGATGTGAAAAGCTTGTGTAACATGGCAAACTCTCCAGCCACTTGTCAGCAGGTTAAGCACAGTTTAACTTTACAAAAAATAAAAATGGCCATCCACAACAACAAGTCTTGAATAAACAGCTTAACCCACTCATTTAACAAGCATTGTCAAGCCCCTACTATGTGGACGCTAGGATACAGCAATGAATGAAACAAAGTTCCTCTTCTGTGGAGCTTATGTGTCATTAACATAAGATGAGAATAAAAGCAAAATTGATTTCCACTCGCCCCAAGAAGGAAATAGACGGGGACATGGCACACTCCATACCAATCAGATGACATAAGCTTGGCCTCAGGGCTGTACACTCGATACTATTATTTAGCAACTAATGTTATATAGCAAAGCGATTTCAACATTCTTTTGTTTGCATAGCTTTTCTAACAGCATAATATTTTGTTGATGCTTTGCACATATTTCTTGGCCCCATTTAAAATTCCACTCCACAATTTAAAGAGTGGTATTTAATAATTTTCTAATACTTCAGCCCAAGTTTTCATTTTTTATATGTAATTTAAATTGTCCTTAAGTTACCTTAAGTCACGCTTTCCCATTATTCATGCCATTAATGTCATTGGTACATGGTTGCAGAGTTCTAAATGATCATTTAAAGGAGTATAAGTGCTTCTTCTCTTAATCTTCTTTATTAAAGACAGTTAAAAATATTACCAGAGGGTAGAGCTGTTAAATAGCGAGTTCAGAAATACTCCAAGAGAACATTCCTGTCATAAAACTATGGTGGCATGACTTATTATTAATTTCCATACAGTAGGTGTTTCTTACTTATCTAGCTATTAATGTTAGATGAAATTCATCAATCGTATTACTCTATTTTCAAACAACTAAAAGAAAAAACCATTGCTTTAGACTATTTTCAAAGGATCTGGTGGCATCACTGGCCTTTATAGGTTCGGCAAATGGAAATTTTAAAAATAAGAAAGCTAAACTCTACACTAAGATTGTTTTGAAGTGCCAGTTAATGATTGCTATTTAAAATAAGTGACTCTGAAGCATTATAAGATTCTGAGAAGTCATGAGTCATGGAAGAAAAACTAAGTTATGCGTCAAATAGCTTTTGTGTTAGTTTTTTAATTATAAATTTGGTTATAATCACCTGTTGTTTACCTCAGTTGTAGACCAGGTTTTCTAGAAATGTTTTGTTCATTATTTATCTTCCATAGCTGCTAGCCGGGCACAAGAAATCATTTAATCTAGCTTACCTTTACTTATTTAAAAAGGGGGGATTTACTCCAGGTCTTCCAGGGAGATATTTTTGGATTGATTTTTAGCTTTATGGTCTTTATCAACAATTGTCTCCAAAACAGAAAATAAATGGAATGTGGTAAGGTATACAATAAAAGATTGAGAAAAGAAGAGAGGAGATAGGGGGTTTTCCTTCCTCACATGGCAAGGATTGTCAAAAAATGGTGGATGGGCGAGGGAGGGGGAGAGTGGGACTTTTAATTTATACTAAGGTGAGTGCATTGTGCTTGACTCAATTCTTGGCAACTCTTAGGAGAAAGGGTGCTAGAAATCTTCACATGCCATAGGATCCAGAACCACTGGGGCAGGAGAGCAAGGAGGGAACATCTCCCAGCCCCAGCCTGGAAATAGCCCAGCTGTAGTCAGCTGTCTTCATGTGATGGATTGCCCTTGTGGGTGGTAGTAGGGTGAGTGTGCAGAAGTAAAATTCGTGTTTATGGCTGGACATTCCTCATAGATTACATTACCCAGAGAGCACAAATAAGCACGAGAGAGGAGTCTTTGACATGAGGTTATCAGTCTCTTTGTTTTCCAGTTTTGTGTTGCCAGGAGATGGGGGACTGTGGGGCCAGGGCAGGCATAGTGACAGGCTTATCAACAATGGCCCACACTGGGAAAGAGAGAGAAAGCAAAGATGTAGACTTAGCTGACAACGGTGAGGCCATTGTCACCATGCCATTGCTGGGGTTTCCCTTTCCGTGGGGCCATAGCTGTGGTTCTTCTGATGCTGAGTGCTGGTGGCCCGGCAGGGCACAGAACTGCCTCACTGGGTCAGAGGAGGGTCCTCCAGTGCCTGGTCCTCACTACTCCCCACCTAGCTTCCTATTGCACAGAGAAACTGGAAGTCATTAGACGGTAAATGCCTTCCATTTCTGTTACAAAACCTCCCAAACTTTCTACTCTGCAGCCATTCCTTCTTTCTACATGTCCTATCAGAAGAGCTGCCTCCGTTGCTATGGCCAGTCTCCCTCCCACCTTATCAGGACACTCTGCCTCAGTTATAACTTTTCTCTCCCATATAGTCCACAGTTTTTTCTCAATTAGAGGATTCTCAGCATGTGTGCCTGTCTCGCAGAAACACTTTCTTCTAATCCCACGTTTCCAGCTATTGTCTTTCTCTCTCATTTTATTTGTGATCATATTTCAGAAAGAGATGTGCCTGGCATTGTAGGCAGAGATCAATAAATATTTGTTGAAAGCATGAATAAGTGAACGAAAAGGAAACTGAAAAGGGATAATGAAACACTCTTCTTCAACGTAAGTCAAGTTGTAGTTATGTGTTAGACACTCTTCTCACAAGCGCTTCTACATATGGTCACAGGGAAGTAGGAATACAAATAACAGTAATAATAAAAGTCCACATTTTTGAGATTTTCTACTGCGATAGACACCATGCTAGCACCTCAGACACATTTACTCACTACCTTTCACGGTAACCCTGTGGGATACATCTTCGTCCTCTTCAATCCTTTTCCAGCCCAGGAACCTGAAAGGCAAGGTCTGGGAAGCCGCTGCTGCTGGAATCCAAATTCAGGCAGTGGGCGCCAGAGCCAATGCCAACCCTAGGCAGGGGAAGCCTTGTCTTAGCTTTTCTCTCATTGCAAGGGGTAAATTCATTTTCTATCAGTAAGGTGGAAATTAAATAAGGAAGGCCATGTGGTGAGTGGAAAACAGAATGTCAAAAGATCCGAATCCTGGATCTTAACTCTTTCCTTACCTTGCAGTGAGGCACTTGGCCACTCTGGTTTTTTGTTTGTTTGTTGTTTCTTGTGTTTTTGTTGTTGTTTTGCTTATTAAACTGAGAAACTGGGCTGAAAGACCTCTTGGCATGCCTTCATTTCAAAGCTTTGTCATGTAAAGTGCTGTTTCACCATAGATTACAACTTTGACTTCAATCTCCTTGAATAAATTTCATCTTCAAATGAGGAGCCATCATTGTGAAGTCCCATACGTAGCTTTGATAAATACTCGGCCTCACAATTTCCAATCACTTTTCCAAGTTGGCCTAGCAAAGAATGTTTTTTTGGCTCATAACTGCAACTTCATTTTCTGCATCTTGATATTAATTTATTTAGGAAAAAAAAAAGATTCTATTTCTGGTCAACACTGAGGTGTTTTTTTTTTTTTTCTTTTTAAAAAATCTTACTTTTTGGGATTATAACAGGAATATATGCCTATGATAGAAAAAATAGAAAAATAGAAAGAAGGAAATAATAATCATCTAGAAATAATCCCTCATTAAATTTAGGTATATTTTTAAAACATAACTGAGATCTTCTTTTAAAATATACAAAATTGCATACTACTTATTTTTACTTAATATACAGGGTGGGAAAAAAGTAGGTTTACAATTGTTTATATGGAAAATGATACAGTGATTAACAAATAATAGTACAAGAATAAACTCTGTTTTGCGTACTCACAACTATAAACCTACTTTTGTCCCACCCTGTATTATAAACATTTTGAGAAACTGTCTTTCATCGAAGCACAGTTTGCATGACAGGAAATAACCAACTCCCCTTGAGAAAAATTAAAGCAACCGGTGGCAGCCCCAAATCCGACTTTAATTTGTCACAATAGTGATTCCATTTCCTCCTTATTTGGAGACAGCTGACAAGAGTCCTGCGCTGTCACCTCCACACCCTTCTCTTTCTTATCAAAGAGCACAGGGTTGTTGATGAAGTGAGCAATTCCTCACTTGGCACCTTCTGGAATATTATAAAATACATTTGAAAACTTGCAAAATCTAATATTCACATAGATATATAATTACATATTTCCTAATTAATTATATAACAATTTGTTCAATATTGAAGCAGTTTCACACCAAAAAGCAAATAGTCTCAGTGTACTATAAAAGGAGAATGACTATTATTATGTAAAAAATAATTAATGTTTGTAATTGTCATATATATGTCATATAAAAGGAATATGCTGCATCCATGTATTGACTTTGAACATTAAAATTCATGTATAAGAAAGAATTATATTCTATTATGGCTAAGAGCTTGTGCTTTGGCCTTGTAGTTTTGGGTTTGAATTCTGGGTAACAAGTTTTTTGGGGGTGAGTTATTTTTACTCTTCGGGCCTCAGTTTGAATAGTAGTGTCTACTTCATAGGGATCTTGTAGCGATTAAATGAGTTGATCTGTGCAAAGCACATAAAGCAGTGTCTAGAAGCCAAGAGCTCCATACATATTAGCCATTAATATTAGTATTGTTTGATATGATATCTATATGGCATAACTGACCTATATTAGTGATTTCCAAGTGCTACTCATGGTTCCCAAACACTCGTGGATGGTCCGGAGCCAGATTTGCTGTGTTACTACCTCAGGACACTACCCAGAAGCTCAGGTTCAGTGAATTTGCAGTTACAATGTAATAGATGCTTTGGAGATAGGGTGGGAGCACCGAGGAGGGAATGGCTATCACGAGGCAGACCCCTGGGAAGGTTGAAGAAGGCTCATAATGCTGGGCCAGGGCTTCCTAAGAGAAGAGGTGGCTGGGGAGAGGGTACTCAGCCAAAGAAGAAGGTACCTCTAAAGTTCAACTACATTTATTGAAGATCTATTGTGTGCAAGACAGGTTGCTGGATACATTGATCTCATTCACTTCTCACCTCTACCCAGTGAGGCTGGTGTTACGTTCTCCTTTCACATGTGTGGATATTAAGTAGTTTGGATGTCTTTCCCAGACTCACAAAAGAAGTAGGATTCAAACCCAGTCTCACTTCAAAGCTCATTATCTTTCTGCCAGCTTCCTCTGTTGACCATGCTTTAGAGAGTGCACTGGGCAGCGGGGGTTCACTGAGCGTGGAACTCTCAGGGGACAACCACGATAGATGAGTCAGACAAGCAGCATCTGGTTGGGTGTTAATGGCCTCTGTTACTTCCAGTGTTCACAGCAACCCTACGGTGCCTCTAGACCTTAGGGAAATAACAGCTTCAGGGAGCCTTGACCAAGAGGGATCCACACTTGGCTCCTGCACCCTGGGCCTGGGATTAAGCACCTCCCATCTCAAGGCTGTTGTGGTGGCCGTTGTCAGGGGCAGTGACATGGGCCACCTTCCCCTTGGGATTTTTCTCCCTAATTGCTGCCACTTTTCTCGGGCATCTGTTCCACTGCTCTTCCTCCTAAGGTTGCTTATAAGTAATAAACCACCCAGGAGTCCTAAGGCAATTTGGTTTGTTAGCTAGAGAGAAAACAAGATCTTAATCTTCTGAGATCTCAGTTTGGAAACACACAAAAGATTCCAAGGATGGAACACACTGTATTTTTTTTTTCATATATCTAGTCAAATGGGGACCATTTCAAGTCGTATAGAGCTTCTAAAACTTTTAAGGTAGGGTGTCAACAAGAGGACATACCCCTCATTTGTTTTTTATCAATGAAATCATAAGAGATAGGCTGTGCCTGATTCTGGGTAGGAGGTTAATTTTATTTAATAAACAAGTCATTCTAGCTCTGTTACTCATAGGGTAACTTTAATCGAAAGAAAATTTACTCCTGCTTCTCTCTACATTTTATGGTCTCCAGAAATCCAGAGAAGCCACTATGAAAAAAAGTCACTAGAAATACTCCTATTGGGTTAGGATTTTACTAAAGCAAGTGCTGCAATAGAAAACTGCCATTTAACTTGCTGTATTCAGGTGAGTTAGCAAACCCACTGGGCCAGGACACAAGCAGCCATGTTTGTACCAAAAAGAACCCACAATGGTGGTGGTAGTGGTGGTGGGGAACAAGGGTGGTGTCTAAATAGTTTCTCACAGAGGAAAATAAATTGCTGGTGAAACTTATTTCTTTGTGGGCTTTATTGTCAACAGTCTTGAGCTTTGCTAAATTAAGTTTATTATACACTAAAATTATAGGGGCCCTTAAATAATGAAGTTGTTGATTTTGTGATACCTGTTCTAGCCATGGATCATGGATGATTGTCATTCCCAAGTGAAATTTCCAAATCAGGCCTCTCAACTGCACTGCAGGACCTTATTTCCAGCTCTTTCTTGGATATTTCTGTTTGACTCTACTACAAATAAATTGTCCCAAATGAGCTTACCATCTTTTCCCCAATTCACCCTTCAACTTTCCTCACCATCGACTTCATCTTCAAGTTTTCAGATGGCCAGGCCAACTCTTGGAGCTTTCAGATCACTGAGTTTTATTTCCTCTTCTCCACATCATCTCTGGATTTATACCTTTATTTCTATTGCTATCATAATCTTACATTTCTCTTGATTCCTTGAGTCTGTCCCCTCCTACATATGGGTGTCAGTTAATGTTCTTAAACACTATTTTATCCTGGCCATCTTTTTCTCAGAATTCTCTAGTGATCTTCTTTGCGTAATGAATCAAGTTCAAATTCTTTATCTTGGCATTTCAAGACTTTCATTTTCTCTCTAGCCAATATACTTCACTACTTTCTGGACCTTCTTCCTATTTAGTGAGTTAATGTTTCCCATATGTCAGCTCAGTCTCACTCTAGACAATTTGTTAACCAGTCAACACTCGACCTTATCTTTCAGAGTTCAGCACCAGACCACAGAGCTCTCTTCTGCTCATGGCACCTCTGTAATCTCTGCCTTCTCTAATCTCTGATTTACTGTTGGTGTCAATTATTTTAGAACTAGATAATTTATGCTCTTGTATGGCTCTTGGTTTAGTGTGTCTTTGTCTTGTCCATGTAATGAGGTTGTTAGGTCTTTGAGACTAGAGGAATATCTGAAAGTTTCCTTTTGAGCACTCAGAATCCTCAGCCTAGGGATAGGATATGGTAGGTGCTACCCTGCTACCCCTAATCCTTGTTGACTTAAAAATAAATGTTCATATATTTGCATTTGATATTTCTGGAAAACTGTAGTCAAGAGCAGTTTGAGACAAGAGCTAGTCATCATATAAAATGTTATTTCAGCCCTGGCCAGGTGGCTCAATTGGTTGGAGGATCATCTTGTATACCAAGAGGTCGCAGGTTCATTTCTGGTCAGGGCACATACCTAGGTAGTATGTGTGTTTTTAAAAAACTTTATTATAAGTATTAACATATGTCCCCCTTCCCCCTTTTGATCCCTTCTATCCCACCCTTGCTCCCCGCTCCAGGCCTTCACCACCCTATTGTGTAGGTCCATGGGTTATACATTTATGCATACAAGTTCTTTGGTTGATCTCTTCCCACCCACCTTCCCACTCCTGCTTTCCCTCTAAGATCTGACAGTCTGTTCCATGCTTCTATGTCTCTAGTTCTACTTTGTTCATCAGTTTATTTTGTTCATTAGATTCCACATATGAGTGAGATCATGTGATACTTGTCTTTCTCTGGCTGGCTTATTTTTCTTAATATAATACTCTACAGGTCCCTCCATGCTATCTCAAAGAGTAAGAGTTCCATATTTTTTACTGCTGAATAGTATTCCATGTGGGCGTGATCCCCAGCTGGGGCACCTATGGGAGGCAACCCATCAATGTTTCTTTCACACATAAATGTTTCTCTCACTCCCTCTCTCTTACTTCCTCTCTCTCTAGAAAGCAATAAAAACATATCCTCAGGTGAGGATTAAAAAAAGTTATCTTAGTCCAGTGGTTATTGATGTGGCTCAGGACATTTTGGCTTCGTGGCCTGCTTGGAATGGAGTTGGTGTTCTATTTGTTGAATGAATGAATGAATAAATAAATAATAACCCAAAGGAAATATTGGACTCCCTGATTCCATTTTCTGTTTTTCATCACTCAGATAAAAAATAAATCTGTTAAATGATATCAGCCAGGTTAACAGAAAGCAATGGTTGTTTTCAGTTCTAGAATTAGATTAAAACTGTGTGTGTGTGTGTGTGTGTGTGTATGTGTGTGTGACTATGGTCTTTCCCAGACACTTGGGTATGTTGCATGATCTCTCCTAACTTCTCTGGTTCTTACTTGAAAACCTCATTTTCCAGTAGAATTTATACCCAATTGAATAGAATTGTTGGCAACTCTTTCCTGATACTGAAGCCCTAAAAGTTGGCTTTAGCATGCAGCTGTCCTTCACTTTGTTGTTGCTTCAGAAATTTCTCATGTTTTAATGCCTCTAGAAAGGCTTCTCCAATTTTCCAAGACAAAATTAATTGTTCCCTTCCTCAACATTCCCAATCTCCTCTGAATCCTGTACACAGATACATGCCTCTCATATTAAGGATACTACCGTTATACATGCATGTATTATAGATGTATTGCATCCCTTAAAATATAGTTGCTTATGTCTCTAAATATCCTTAAAGGCAGCGGCTATGTCTCATTCATCTTTGTATTTCCTGGAACACTGCCAACCCCAGGCCACTGATGAGTAGTGACAAGGAATGAGTGAAACAGTGAGGACACCATCAGCTCTGTCTTCTGCAATGTAGTGGCATTTCAGTGGCTGACCATCCTACTGGTCTGGCATTTCCGCATCTAAAGTACCGGGGAACTTGCAGCCAGAAACCCTGAGTACACGTCATGCAACATGGTCCAGGTGAGTCAGAAGGCACCACAACCACAACCAATGCTTGGCCTTTCTTCTAGAGGAAGGAAAATATTGACCTTTGAAATTGTGGGGTGCTACTTTGGCACTCATGAGAAGCTCAGTCCCAGCTGGCCCCTCCCCTGTCTGCTTGAGGAGCTCAGGGCTGGGGGTCAGGGCGTTGAGGAAGGTGGGATAGCATCCCCTCAGTGCACTTCTTTCAACTCACCCTATAATATTTTTTTAAGAATGTGTTTATTTTATTTTGTTTTCTCTTTTTCTTTTTTAAAAATTGAGATATAGTTGACTTACAACATTGTGTAAATTTATGATACAGCACTGCTGACTATAATCATGACCCTGTGCATTAGATCTTTAGGACTTACTTTCCTAACTAGCTACAAGTTTATACCTTTAAACAACATCTCATCCCATAATGTTTTATTTAATTTAAGTTCTTTGCATTTTGTGTGGGTCTCATTCTCATAGGTAATGTGAAAAGTTATCTTTAAGAAGATTACTGAGAGGCTGTCATCACCTACATGGAGCTCACTCTTAGAAAATGAAGTTTTTAAAGCTTATCACCCCTCTATCTTTAAGTTGGGCTATCACTTTGCACCAGGTGGTAACATACTGGGTGGGTTTTGGTTTACAATCTTTCATGGATATGTTTTATATTTTGTGTTTCTAAGGGTGTAATACAGCCGTGGGCAAACTACGGCCCGCGGGCCGGATCCGGCCCGTTTGAAATGAATAAAACTAAAAAAAAAGACCGTACCCTTTTATGTAATGATGTTTACTTTGAATTTATATTAGTTCACACAAACACTCCATTCATGCTTTTGTTCCGGCCCTCCGGTCCAGCTTAAGAACCCATTGTGGCCCTCGAGTCAAAAAGTTTGCCCACCCCTGGTGTAATATGTTTTAGATGGCAGCTTTTAAAAGAGCATTTGAGTCACTGGGTCACTTATACCTTTATGTGTGTGTGTGTGTGTGTGTGTGTGTGTGTGTGTGTGTAAATATTAGTTCTATTTCAGAAATAATAAGAAAAGGAAAATATTTTGTAGCTATACTAAAATTATCTCATGCATGTGTAGCTAAAATGGCCCTGCCTAGGAAGGCAGCTATGGAGGAATAGAGATGTAAAGACCAATATTAGCAAATTAAGCCACAGGAAAACCAAATATCCAATTAACCCACTACTGCAGAGCCCAGGCTGGGCTGGAACCCAGGCTCTCTGTGGCAGCTGATATGGATGCCCTGACACCTCCAGTGGAAGCGGCCTCTTTCCCTCAGGGTCCACAGTCACTGGGAATATCCGCTTTGTGCGTCCCTTCCTATGCTGAGCAAGTGTGGAAATCGCATTGTTGGTCTGAAATGGTTGCCACGGGAACATCTCCACCTAGTCATTATCTACTCAGGCTACTGATTATATTAAACCAGGAGAGAAAGATGAAGGGGCCGTGCTGTAGCCACCTGTTCTGCAGAGAATTGTGATTGCTTTTGTCACATTCACCTCTGTGGCCCCATGCCTCTCTGAACACTCTTCTCTACATGTTCTCCTCTCTTGTTGCTCTTCCCCCCTCAACAGAGTTAGTGAATGATATAAGTCTATAGGAAGTTGATATTGGTATAACAGAGCCATTATATTTCTGTTCCTCCTGCCCTGCTCCAGTTCTCTCATGTGGAATACAAATAATTGTTACTCCTTCTCTCCCTCTTCTCTGCCCTTCCATACTCAGGTGTAGCAATAACTGTCCTATTTAAAGGCCTATCATTCCTGTGTTCTACACAATGGTGCTGAAGGCACGTTTCCTGCTACTTATCCAGAGAAGCCTCTGAAAATTCATATAGATGCCCCTTTTTTTCAAATTGCTTGAAATATTAATAGGAAATGCAACTGGCTGTTAACAAGTAACTTTATCTTACATATATGTTAATGGGCAAATGGATGGATCTGGATAGATATCATTAGGAAGATTTTCTCATCTTCATTTCTAGAATGCAGGTGACATTTGAGAGGTGTTGTCTCCAAGTAGTCTTTTTGGGGAAAAGCTATATTATCCATTGGCCTTGTAATTAATTGTTCAAGCCAGATTATTTTGGGAGTGAAAGGTGGCATTATTAATAAATATGCCTGGACAACAGGTGCAAACTCGAACTATGCCAGGCAACCAGGTATATATTGTCACCTATTATGTAGACAATAAGTACATGGGCATTGTAGTACTGTGCCCTCAAAAATATGGGAAAAGGGATACCTCTTCCAGAAAAAAATTGTGAAATTAGAAATTATAATTGTGGAGTCTAAAATCTGGGTCAGGCCAAGCTGGCATGACTCAGTGGTTGAGCATCAACTTATGAACCAGGAAGTCATGGTTCAATCCCCTGTCAGAGCACATGCCTGGGCTGTGGGCTTGATCCCCAGTTGAGGGTAAGCAGGAGGCAGCCTATCAATGATTCTTTCTCATCATTGATGTTTCTATCTCTCTCTACCTCTCTCTTCCTCTCTGAAATCAATTAAAAAATAAATATGTACAATCTGGATCAGTAAAAGAGGTGCCCTTTTGTTTATACTTCTGTCTCATTTAATTTAGTCAATGTGAATCCATTTTTAAAAGTAAAGTAATGGCACTGGAATTGAAAAAAAAAAGTGATATTAACAAAGAAAAATAGACTGGACTGAATGTGCCTATGTAGAGGTGATAAAATCTCTTGAATTCTGTTTAAAAATCTAAGTTAGGGGTTGGCAACTTTTGTGTATAGGCCATATAGTAAGTATTTTTGGCTTTATGGGCCATATGGTCTCTGTTGTAACTACTCTTCCATCATAAAGTGAAAGAAGCTCCAGATAATATGTAAACAAATAGGCATGGCTGTGTTCCAATAGAATCTTTTTTCCCCCAGGTTATTTAAAATTTGTTTATTGAATTTATTGGGGAGAAATTGGTTAATAAAATTATACAGGTCTCAAGTGTACAACTCTATAATATATCATCTGTATATTGTACTGTGCATTCACTACCCCAAGTCAAGTCTGCTTCCATCACCATTCATTCCACCCTTTACCTCCTTTTACTTCCCCCTCCCCCCTTTCCCTCTAGCAATCACCTTACTGTTATCTGTGTCTGCTTTTTTCTTTCTTAATCTCTTCACCTTTGTCACCCAGCCCCCTGACCCCCTCCTCTCTGAGAGCTGCCAGTCTGTTGTCTGTATCTATGAGCCTGTTTATATTTTGTTTGTTAGTTTATTTTGTTCATTAGATTCTACATAGAAGTGAGATCATATGGTATTTGTTTTTCTCTAACTGACTTATTTCATTTAGTCTAATACTCTCTGGGTCCATCCATGCTGTCACAAAAGTAAGATTTCCTTCTTTTATTAAAAAAAATGTTTTTATTGATTTCAGAGAGGAAGGGAGAGGGAGAGAGAGAGAGAAACATCAATGATGAGAGAGAATCATTGATCGGCTGCCTCTTGCACACCCCCTACTGGGGATTGAGCCCGCAACCTGGGCTTTTGCCCTTGACTGGAATCGAACCCGGGACCCTTCAGTCCACAGGCCAACACTCTATCCACTGAGTCAAACTGGCCAGGGCAGACTTCCTTCTTTTTTATGGCTGAGTAGTATTCCATTGTGTGAATGTACCACAGCTTTTTTATCTCCTCATCACTGATGGGTACTTGGGCTGCTTCCAAATCGTGGCTATTATAAATAACACTGCAATGAGAAATCTTATTTATATAACAGGCAGGGGTGGGGGCACAGATTTGGTGCATCAGCTGCTGTTTGCCCATCCGTTATCTAATATTTAAAAACTTTGTTCTGATAGAAGGAAAGTTATTTTAGATATTAATTCTGACATTTCTGGATCTGCTGTGACAAGTAGGGGCCATGGCTATAGGGAACAACGGAAATGTTCAATGGGCCTTACTATTCAACGTACACTTTTGTTGTGCATGTTCCAACCATTCAAGGCATATATTGAGGTGGATGATGGAGAGCAAACACCCAGGAACATTCTGGACAGGGAATATCAGCCATGTGGGTTTCACGAAGCATATTAGAAGGATTCAGGGATGCAAGACACAGGGAATAGAGGCCATGGTGATTCAGATTTTCTTACAAAATGGTTTAAAAAATAAGCCCAACAAATGCTAGCAAAACTGAAAGCACCCGAGGAAAATGAAGTCTTGGATCTCTGCCTATACTTGGGAAAAAACGACTCAAAATTATGGAAAATGATATTTAAAAACTCACTTTAAACTAGTGAGGTACTTTCTGTGTAGAATTGGATTCATGTTTTGTTAGTAAAAGGAAAGTTTTAGGAGAAAATGTTCCTTAGGCATTTATTCTAAAATCTTTATAAAGTTATGTTTAAAATGTTTCCCTTTAGGCAGAAAGCACACTAACAACTCAGACAAACTGCAACAAAAACATGACTAAGAATTAAATAGAGTGCACATGAAGAAGCAGGAGATATGACCGATATCATATCTCACTATGTGACTGTACATAACACAGATATCCATATGCCTTCTGTTACCTACTAACAAGCTGTTTAATTGAAGGCTAAGTTAGGAAATTGTGGAGAGTGACCACAGTAATGTTACTGGTTCTAGTCTCCCTAACAAGGTATTCGGGGCATTAGACGACGAAATGGATAATGCCACAGAAAGGAAGAATCTCAGAGGGCTTCAGTACTATCTGAGCTGTTCAGCTAAATGTAAGGAACTAGTGACATTCTATAATCATTTAATGTAATCCTTCTGAGGGGACCCTTTAATCTATTTGGTAAGTTAACAATAGATATTGGGAGCTCAGTAACTATAAAGAAAATCCTTTAAGATCTTGAATTAGATTGAAATGGATTAGGGATGTGTTTTATACACGGAGGGAGTAAAAATGGAGACCATTTATAAAGCACAATACAATAAAGGCTAATGAATATTCCTTTGCATGTGTTCCCGGGAAAGACAGTGAAAGAGTTCTTCAGAGTGGAGCGCTGAGCAGGGGAGAAAGAGGATTTCAGGGTGGATAGACAACAGTGTCTCTGGTATAGAAAGAATGACTCCAAGTCTCTTTGTCCCTGAAACACTGAGAAAACAGATATTGCACATTGATACGGGAGGTTAATAAGCCAGAAATACAAACAAATCCATCTCCTGTTGGCCTTTTGAGGATCTAAGGAGCAGAAAGAGCCAGTTCTAATTTCTCCTAGTCATTTCCAAGGGTCGAGGTAAATCAAATTACCTCTTTAGCTGAACTTGTTTATGCCAAAGGAAAGTAAAACTCTGTGTGTACAACCCAGCACTTTGAAATTTATAGATTGGAAGTGATATGAGAACCAAACACTGAAATCCTTGGCGCAAACTGTGAGATTTATCTACTTCCTACCCCCACCTCCAAGTCCAAAGTGAAGAAGGATGATGATTGTTAGGAGACAGGCCATCTGGAGGGGTGACTGGTCACTGGTTTGGATTGCCAAAGGAGTTTGAGATTAAGAGAATTATGAACCAGAGGTGGAGCAATACTCCAAATGAGGACCGATATATGAAGGGGAAAGGTAGAAATAAGTGAACTTTTGAGGTAGTCATAATGGAGGAAGCAGCAAATGCAGATGAAAAGGACCTCACTGCGGTGAAGGGTTTTTGCTAGAAACCCAGGAAGGAACCATAGGGATTTAGATTAGACAAAGAAGGGAGAATCAATATTGGGTAGCTTACTAAGGGCAGCTTTAGAATAGGTTTTCTTATTTTATGTATATTTTTATATAAATTATAGAATTTATGTAATTTAGACAAATTGATATACTTTAGATAAATTATAAAATTATAGAATTTTATCTAGTCTAATAGCTGAAGGTAGAGAGAATATGCTGGATAATGACAATAGTTTCCTTGTGTAGGGCTTCACTTTTAAGACTTACATATATATTTTAAAACTGACATTATCTCATTTGACACCCCGTCCCCCAAATCTCTGGGAAGGCAGGGCCAGAATTACTTCACTAGTGAGGAAATCTAAAGACAAAGGGTTAAGTTCCACTTGGGAGGGGGGAGATGGAGGAAGGAAGGCAGACCTCAGAGGGTTTTGAAGTTCAGAGGGAAGTTAGATTTTTTTTTTTTTCAAAAAAGAAAACATTTGTTCCTTTCCAGGTACACTTGATTACTCACTGTTAAGTAGGCGGAAGTCAATGAATGGGTAGGAGCCGCGGCGTTCAGCAGGAACCCCCGTCTGACCCCTTAGTCGTACATCTCCTAGAAAACAGAAGGTCCAAACAACCGTTTGAAAACGTTGCCCAGTGTATTTATTCACTTTTCCTCTGTAAATCCTCTTACCCACTTATGTCACTGGAACCAACACCAAATATCAGGAGAAACATGATTTCCATTCATCTTGCTTCAGATTGTGCCATGTATGAAGGGATATTTAATGAATGCTGAGCCTAAGGAACTTGGCAAAACTAAGAAATGAAGTAGCGTTCTCTTTTATAATTTGCCTGGAAGATGGGACTGTGAAAATTATAGTAATTTACAAAGTTTTCATAGCCTTTTTATCCTTCCAAGGGTCATTAAGATGAAGCATCCTAATTTGGAAGGACAAATGGTGTTCTGGGATTAGAGCTTTTATACTTATTAGACATTTGATCACCCAGTGTCATTCCTCTTGGACCTAGCACAACTGTTTCCTGACTGGCGTCCACTTTCCTGGTTCCCCAGGTTGTATCATGGATCTGTTTCAGAATCTGCTCAGAGGAAGGCTAGCCTAGCTCCAGGCACTTCAGACACAGCCTCCCTTGGACAACTTATTTGGAGGTTTCTTTTAATGTCTGTGTTCACTTTCCTTTTCGGTGTGTCCTGCTTTCCAGACGAAGGGAGGTACTGAGGTAGAGTGGAGGGAGCCAGAATTTTAGACTAATGTAGACCTTGGATTAAGTAGGCTCTGAGCCTCCATTGCCTCACTTCAAGGTATCATTGGTTGGAGAATATAAAACAACACTTGCTGCCTTGCAATAAATGCTGCATTGACTTCCTTATACAGTCCTGCAAATACGGATTACTCGTATTACATGTTCTGCATTTCTCCATAGTTCTTTGTGTATTGTCCAGTATTTAGCAGATTCTAAGTGATAAAAATAAATAGAAAGACCAAATCCCCAATTAGTACATACAACATGAAATCAGAAGAGAGGTACAAGTACATTAGACCTAATATACTGCTGAACATTGGAACCAGGAAAGTTTTCTTCCATGAGTAATGAATGGGTCCTCTCCCATGACCCACTCTTTCCCTGACATGAGGTGATACTGTGGCCTCAGCCTATGAGTAAAGAGGAGGAACAAGTCTTTCTAACTCCTGGGGTTAACTAGTAACTGGGTGAGATCCTCACTGGCTATAACTCATGCAATTGACAATGTTTAAAATAACCCTCACAGATGGGCCTTGTGTGCACCTGGGCTTATAAACTGCAAGCTCTGAGCCTTTGGGCTACTCCCTACTTTGAATTCTATATTGGTGCCTTATTTAGTGCTAATCTGATACTGTAGTGACATATTGATATTAAAGAATATTACAATTTATGGAGTATAGTGAAGAGGGAGGAGAAGGGAAGATATGGAAAAGAATATTTGAAATATAAACATAAGATGATATCAAATTAGGGAATGCTGTCAGCATTTGATAAGTTCATGGGGGTGGATGGTCAATAGAGTTGAAGGGTTTACTTCTCAGCAGTTGTCTTGAGTCCCCTCTGTTTATAAATCTCTAAAGAGTTTACAAAGCATATTCACAAACCTCCCAGTATATTCTTTCTCTGGTTTGATCTCATTAGACCCTCACATTAGCTTTGTGAAGAGAGTCACTATTATTCTACTTTATAAGTGAGAAAAATAGAGGCTCAGAGAAGAAAGTGAAGGACTGTTACTCACTCTCCTAACCCCAGCTCAAGGCTCAGGTCCCTTAAAGGCACTCAGTAGATGTCTATTGACTTTAATTGACTGCCTGAGTTTATAGTGCTTTAAACTTATAATTAGTCGAGCTAGTCCTTAAATCTAGGTTGTTAAACTTCATAGGCAGAGCTCTCTCTTCTCAATACCATTGGTTTCTAACCTTTTAGAGTGGGCACAGCTGGTTTTTAAAATGAAAACAAAAATCACAGACTGCTTATGCTAGAAGCTGTATTTTTAATAGCCAATAGTATAGCATGTTAAAATTATTTAACATCCCAGCTGGCATGGCTCAGTGGTTGAGCATTGACCTATGAATGCCTGGGTTGCAGGCTCCACCCCCAGTGAGGGGTGTGCAGGAGGCAGCTGATCAATGATTCTCTCTCATAATTGATATTTTGTCTCTCTATCCCTGTCCCTTCTTCTCTAAAATCAATAAAAATTATTTTTAAAAATGATATAACAAATTCAGCACTGCTTGTAAATGAATTTATATTTTATGACTGATAGTGAGCTAGACATACACTTGAAAAACTGCATAGATGAGACCATGTTAATTTGGTTTACAAAGTCTGCCTGGCTTATGGATTTGCTGACGTTTTGGGCTTCTCCTAGGCGTTTCAGGCTCACCAACTGGAAACCATTTCTCTACTAGTATTTTTTTCTCACTATTACCAAAGAGTTATCCTGGTTTTGCTGTCTTGAGAGCACTATGTTCCCAGAAAACTTCTGTATAATATTAAGGTACATTTTAAGGCCTCTGCCAGAAGTTATTCCATTTGTCCATCTGAGAGTATAAAGCAGAGGAGGGCCATTACCATGTAAGACTTTAGAGAAACTGACAGGCAACAGAACCATGAGGCAGAATTGATAAAAAGAGAGTGGCATGCTAGGAAGCAGGGAACTCCTGTTACTGAGAGGATCAGCATTTCACCATATTGGGTGACCGAGGGAAAATTAAGAACCATTTTGAGGTCCAGTTTTCTAATATTCAAATTAGAATAATTATAGCAGTTTTGCCTGTTCCAAGGGGTTGTTGTGAGGAAATTATAAGGTGCATGAAAATAAGATGATAGTTAACAAGTACTGAATACTTACACTGTGCTCAGTATTTTACATATGTTTTCTCATATCATCTACCCAACAACCCAATGAAGTAGGTATGATTATTAGACTATTGTACAGGTGAGGAAACTAAAGACAATGGACATTTGATGATTTGTCTGAGATCATAGAGCGAATAAGTATGGAGCTTGAGCTCAAACTCAGAATTGGCTCCAAACTCCATGTTCTTACCCATTTTTCCAGATTATCAGGATAAAAAAAAATTATATAACCAATTAAGCATTATCTTTTTATTACCCAAATGTAGCCTTTGATTACTCTTTGCCAATAAACCAACTATATATTCATCATGAATCCTGGAAACTGAATACCAGGGCAATTTACTTCCTTGATGAATATGAGAGTTGATCAGATGGATGTTGTTTGTTTGAATAGCAGTCCAGGGATATGGGCTATAGAATCAGACAACCAGATCCTGCTCTCGATCGACAAAGCACCTGTTATTTTCAAATAAGAAATGGGAAGCAGTTATTCAGCAACACTGAAATTACCTGGCAACTAACTTACTCAAGCTCTTAATTAAGTAGAATTTTTATGATGCAACCTCACTTTTGGAAAAAAAGACAAATAACAATGCAGTAACTTGATAGCAAATATACCTAAACAAACAAACAAAACAAATAAACGGCAACAACTACTACAAAACCCAAACCTGAAAGTTTCTTCTCAGTGCTTATACTGTCTGTAACTACAATTCCAGTCTTGAAGAGAATTACTCATAAATCTAATAACGGCCTGTAGATGTAGTAAATAGCTGTTTTAGAAAAGGATTAAATTATAGTTAAAAACTAGTAAAGCAGGAGGCAGGACAATTTTAAGTGGGCTAACAATGAATGCATTTTAGACATTTTTCACCACACCAAACATTCCATATCTTGAGCATTTCATTTCATTGAAACTCTAATATGGTAAAATTACGGTTTTAAGTATATATTTATAATATAGAAAGATCTTGCTCCTTCTCCTTGCTTTCATGAAACCCTTTGGATGCTAAATTGCTTCAGTATGCTTGTGGGAAGAGAGAAATAATTCAGTAACAACAGCCCCCGGAGGAGCAGAGGCCACTGGCTGGTGTCCGAAGAACAGAACAAGTGGCGTCCTGCTGGACTGCTTTTACTGGCCTCAGCCTCCGGCAATCATCTATTTACCTAAGGCCTTATATCCAAGCTAAACAATTATTTTGACTATTCATTAGGCCCTTGTTTAACTTAAGCAACTCTCTTTCTGGCAAAGGAAAGGTGCTGTGGAAGCAGGGTAGGAAGCGTTGACAGCTCAGCCGTGTCCTCAGTCTGTTCTCATTGTGTTCCAAAATGAAACAAACAGCAGGGGAATTCTTATTTTGAAAGGGCTGCTCCTCGTTTGCCCCTTCAGGCTGAAAACATAACATGTCGTCCTTGAGTATGTATTTAAGGCTGCAAACACAGGCAGCGAGCTGAGCTCCTTGGTTCCAGGAATCAAGACCTGGAGTCGGCCACTCACTCTCCCAGGGGACGTGGTTCCGGGATGGACCTCTTGCCCACTTGGCCTCGCGGGCTGTCTCTGTTTAATAAAAGCTTGTGCTAGGGAGCAGAAGTTATGTGGCCTCTTATGTAACTGGCAACGAGAGTGGAGGCTCTGATGGTGATGACAACTTACAGTGGCTGAAACACGGGCCACATGACTAGAACCAGACTCTGGCCCCATCGTGGTGTCAAGGTCACTTCAGGGTGGCGGAAGAGGGTAGGAAAGGGACAGAGCAGTTGCATCTGAGACGAATGAAGAGGATAATGGTGATGGCGGCAGAGAACACGGCATAGAGACTCAGAGCAGGGGTGTGGTGAGGAGGGTGAGATGGTGGTAGTGTGAGAAAGATGCAAGCCCGAATACAGTGGGAGAGGAGAAGTTCTCACTAAAGGTATCCCTTTTGAACTTCTTAGGCATTACTAATTCATGTCACTGCTGCAAACTTGCAAAATGAAGGCAGAGAGAACCCAGATATCCAAATCTCAGTCAAGCACATTCACCAGCCGGCAGCTCCGAATATCTCAGATGACTACTCTCAATTAGCCAAGTGAATTATTTCTCCGAAGATGTTTATCTAGTCTAACAAAGAGGAGGAAGTGAGTGCAATTTAATCACTCCCCAGATTTATGGGACAGTCCAGGCAGCCAGTGGAGATAACTCAGGCAGAGATGACTGTTCCCAGTGCTATGAGCCCCCATGAGGTCCAAATGGCTGATTGGGCCCAATTCCTCCTCTGGAGCTTCAAACCTGCTTTGCTTTCTTGAGTGAGTCTGGGCCTGTCTGGTCACTAAGGGCTACGTGCTGACCGGACTGAGCAGGAGGCTTCCTGTCCATTGATCTCTTGCACTAATTGTGTGTTCCTGGGCTGGCCCTGAGAGAGCTCTGCGTGTAGGAAAGAGGGGAACCAGGAGTTAGTTGTCCAGAAACCACACTTTTAGTAACAGAGACAAAGGTTTCCATGCCTGTAAAAGTTATTTCTTCTCTTTGTAAAAACCTTATCTTTATATTAAAATCTAGAAAAAGGAAATTTCAGCGAGTCAGAATCTCTAACATCTCTAACCAGTACAATATGACATTGCAACTTTAGCTTAGAATTATTAGGTATTTGTGACAAATGTGCATTTTGGGACTTGAGTGCTGTGAAAATGAATATTAGATAGCAGGTAAAGAAGGTGTTAACTCAGACTAGACATTCTTCAGCTAGATAGTTTTACAGAGGGAAAATTAGAGAAAAAGTTTTAATCACCAGGAAGACAGGTATCTAATAAAAAAAGGTATTGAAAAGGAAGCAGCAGGAATGCCTAAAGAGAATTCTATGAAGCTGCAAAAGAAAAGAACACAAAGAACATGTCTTCTTATAAAGACTGAAAATAAAGGGAATAATTTGAGGAGTTTTTTTTAGGGAATATGTGATCTGGGTCTGCCTTAAGTAAGGAAAATAATGTAAGCTTGTACATTATTCACTTATTTCTGGGATAGTGATTTTTATTGCCAGAATTGTATCAAAACAAAGCGTGTTGTTTTTTTTTTTATAAATGCATATTACACACACACACACGCACACACACACACACACACACACAATGCCTGGCACACTGTAGGCACTCAAAAACCAGTAGCTATTTTTCATATTTTGCTACTGTTCTTCTGAGATTCCTGCCCCTCCTCAACCTTCCTCACCCATGATAGTATGGAGACTAGATTGGAGTGGGGCAAGAATTACTAGTTAAGAGATCACTCTAATAGTTTAGGTGAAAAAAGATGGTAGCTTGGAAAGGGTGATGGTACTGGTAGAGAAGTGAATAGAATTGACATGTGGTGAGGAATTACATGAGGGCTGAGGGACAAGGAAGTATCAAGGATCATTTCTGGATTCCTGGCTTGCATAACTGGATGATTGATTATGCTAATCACAAGAATGGCAAATCTAGAAGAACCAGATTTTGGGGAAAAGTTTATGAGCTCAACTTTGGCCACACTGAGTTTAAGTGTTACTGAGATTTCAAAGCAAAATATGGGTCTGGGACCCAGAGGGAATGTCTGAGATGGAGATATAAGTTTATAAATCAAATAAAATTGTGAGCATGTATGAATTTGCCTAGGAAATGGGGTAAGAAGTGAATAGGGCCTAAATCCAGCCCTGTGCAGCTGAAACACTGAATCTCTTGCTGGAGGAGTAGTCCATAAATGAAGAAAGGACCACCTTGTATGTGGGAGGATATCCAGAAGCTTGTTATGTCGTGGAAGAGAGTCATTCAAGAGGGAGGGAATGGTTTTCACATAGAGCTTGCTGAAAGGGCAAGTGAAATTATAACTGAAAGAAGTCCTTTGGACTTAGTTGAGCGACTGTAGTGAGAAATAGAAGCAGAGTTCTTTGGACATTGTGTAGAGCTGGGAAACTGGGAAAGTTTTCTTAAGAAGTTGATATTTAGATGGATCGTAAGTGATAGGTAAATTTTTGAGAAGTAGTACTTTATAGTATTGGCTTCCAATTGATCCAACTATGGTCATTGGAATGAAGGGAAAGGATTTTTAGGAAAAAATCATGCTGATCTTAAGATCAGTAGTAATCTCTAAGGGTGGTATCAATAATTAGAAAAGTGAACAGAGGATAAAACAGGCCAGGTCATGAAAATACTTATACATTTTTGCAAAATATAATGATGCCCTGTCTAGTCACTTGCTATACTTAAATATACTTCAAGGAAAAAATATCTAGTGGGAATTATTGCCAAGAAAAGTTTTTGTTTAGGAAAAAAAGGATGGGCACATCAATGAGAATAAATATAATTAGTAAGATAAAATACCAAACAAGTCCTAATATTGCTGAATAATTTTTTGTGTTTTTTTGGACTTTGAATAATTTGAGAGAAGCGTTTTAATGTATTGTTTGTTTTCATGTGCTTCTGAACTTCCTGATTCTGGCTGGGAACAAGGACAAACCTGCCAAAATACTGCAAGAAAATATGTTGCTGATCACGGGCAGGAAATACTCAAAGTCCCCCGAGATAGCCTGTTCTTAGGAGACTTCCACACCAAGTCTGCTGACCTCAGAAGGAGCATCAGGCCACCACACTCACTGCTGGAGTCTGCTCTGAGCCAGAAGGTATTTGGGAGTTCTTCATTCCAGGAGTTTGTGCCAACATGGCACTTGGGATTCTTTTCAGCTCTAAGTGTTGTTCATTGTTTGTTTGTTTTTCAGGAGGGAAACAGATGGCAAAAACTGGACTCAGTAGGGAAATGGTTGAATTGGTTATTTTATATCCATGTTATAGGATGTTATTTTGCCATTAAAACCAGTTACTCATATTTCTATAGTCATAGCTAAGACTTATTGAGCATTTAGTATGTGCTAGGTGTTGTTGGAATTACTTTCATGAATTAACTCAGTTAGTCCTGACAATAACTCCCTTAGATATAAGTATACTCTGTTGTCAATATCATATCTGAGAGACAGAGGTGTTCAATTACTTTTTCACGATGACATGGCAGGTAAGCATGAAGGCAGCTTTGAAACCAGAGTAACTGGCTCCACAGCCTGTGCTCTTAACTAATATGGTATAGTCCATGTTACAATATGTCTCGATTTGAAGGGAGAGCCATGATATAATGTTAAGGGAGGGTAGGTATTATATAGGATTTAAAAATTATTTCACCAAGTAAAGAAATCAATAGCATGAGAAGCCATTTAATACCTCTCTGAACTTGGTAAGTCTTAAACATTCTGGGCCTTATTCAATCTTCTGTTTTGCTAAGTAGGGACAATAATATCTGCCCTGCATATCTCACAGAAAGTAGGAATCAAATGAAATCACATGGATAAAAGTGCTCTGTCAATCACTTTGTAATAAAGTGGTTTTTGTGTTTTGTTTTATTTTGTTTTTGTTTTTTAGGATATTCTGCCTTGTAGGTGTGGCTCAGTGGTTGAGTGTTGACCTATGAACCAGGAGGTCACAATTTGATTCCAGTCAGGGCTTATGCCCGGGTGGCAGGCTCAACCCCCCAGTGTGGGGTGTGCAAGAGGCAGCCGATCAATGATTCTCTCTCATCAGTGATGTTTCTATCTCTCCCTCCCTCTTCCTTCCTCTCTAAAATCAATAAAAATATATTTTTTAAAAAGAATATTCTTATTGATATAGCTATATAAATATTAAGCATACATAATATACTACATATTATATAAATTATACATTGTATTATCCTATATAAAAATAATATTGATATTGCTATATAAGTCTAGGTCAGTGTTAAAGTGTATTCAAAGTGAATAACATTATTTTTTGATATGTAATTAAAATGTGAATTAAGGGTGTTATAGTCAAATATTCTTGGGAAACATAGAGGTTTAACAAAATTAAATTTATAAATATTGCAAGTTATCTGCTAAATTGTATTTCCCCAACCCCCACCCATTGCTCACATTCAAATATGTTGAAACCCTCACCCTCAGTACCTCAGAATGTGACCCTATTTAGAAATAGGTCCTCTAAGAGGTGATTAAGGCCATTAGAGTGGGTCATAATCCAGTCCTACTGGTGGTTTTTTAAGAAGAGAAAATGTGGATACATGAGGAGCTGCCAGGGATGCACAGCAGAGAGAAAAGACCATGTGAGGACACAGCAAGAAGGTGGCCATCAGTAAGCCAAGGAGAGGAGCCTCAGAAGAAACCAAATATGTTGCTACCTTGATCTTGGACTTCCAACCTCTAGAACTGTAAGAAAACAAATTTCTGATGTTTAAGACACCCCCAGTCTGTTGTATATTCTTATGATAGGCGAAGAGGCTGCTCTGACTGGCAAAGTGCCGGGGTCCAACCCCAGCGGGTCCAGGGGTTCCCAAAGGCGTAGACGGAGTCGGAGAGAGGCGGAAGGACACGGAGACAGTGTTCAGTTGATCAGCAGCCTAGCCAGGATCTCCAGCCAGGATCTCCAGCCAAGTTCTGGTCTGGATCTCCAGAGAGGTTCTGTTTCCATGTTCTCTTGCTAGGTTCTCCAGCCAGGTTCTGTAGGTTCTCCAGCCAGGTTCAGTCACCAGGTTCTAGTCAGGTTCTCTTGCCATGTTCTATCCAGGTTCTGTAGCCAGGTTCTGTCTCTAGGTTCTCCAGCCAGGTTCTCTCGCTAGGTTCTGTCTCTAGGTTCTGTTGCCAGTTTCTGTCCAGGATCTTTTGCCATGTTCTCTCCAGCGAAGTTCTTCTGTCTCTAGGTTCTGTGTAGGTTCTGTCTTCTTGGTTCTGTCTTCTAAGTTCTGTCTTGTTACATCTGTATTTATACCAGTTGATTCCAATCCTATCAATCTCTAGTCCAAAGGTTAGGGCGTTTCTTATCTCCATTCCAGGGAGTAAAGATTATGTAGCTTAAGCATGATTGTTCGTAGTTAAAGTGATTAATTACCCGCCTGGCACTTAGTTGAGGGGTTTTATTCTCTCCCTAACTTCAGGGGAAAATCCCTACCTGGGGAAACAACCTTTCTCAGAGACCTTGGTTAAAACACATAGTGCCAAGAAGGTGAGCAAACATATTAAGAACAGTATGCCATATATGCCAGGTCCCTTGAAATAGCAAGCATGGACCGGCTCCCGGCAGCAAAGCAGGCTCATCAGCATCGAGGGTTTCAAAATCCCCGCTTCATCAGGGGCTTCATGTCCTCATCCCACTTTTCAGGATCCCATTCCATCTAATCAATGCCCTCGTTTTAACAGTAGACCACTTGCCATGTTGGGAAATCAATTTGTGTTGTAACCCAGCCACTAGCAGGATGGGATTCTGGGCTTGGTTTTCAGAAATCTCAGCTCTGCAGCTGTAGGAAATGAATCTCTTTCAGGGCAGACATAGAAGCTTTCCAGTCATTTATGCAGCACTTCAGGTAGAAATCTGAATCCCTTAGCTCAACTTTTTCTTTCCCTACTTTCTTCAGCAACATTAGGAGCCATCAGCAAATCTCATTATACTTGTTAGTGTGACAAAAATGCTCAAAGGAAACACCTACATGGCTACCCAGAAACTTGTAAGATTGTAAGTGCTGATTAGGAGTACCCTATGTTGATATTTTGTATATATTATGGCCACATGGACTATCAGCGCTCTCTCTACGATGGGAAATAAAGTAGTTAGTATCTTTAAATCTAATCAGATTAGAGAGTCAGTTCTAAAAATCTGAAACTGATTCAGAAGACACATCCTTAAGATTCTGTTCCTCTGGAACCACTCTTGGTACCAAAACCTGTATTAGTCAGCCATTTATTTGGATGATACTGACACATGTGAGATCTTTCAGATCCTTCAATGTATTAATGTTCACTGTGACTATCTGAGAAGGTGAGATCATCTAGCCTTTCCCAAACACAGTTGTCCACAAAACATGTTTTTTCAAGTATTTTCTAAGATGACTGTTTTGGGGAAAATACTTAAAATACATACTGGAGATTTTGTGTGAGTGAATATGAATGTGTGTGTGTGTGTGTAGTACGTAGGTAAAATTCTTAGCACTGGGGGGAGCTGAGAGGTCCTCTACCTTCTCTTCTCTGGTACCATCACTCCTTGCATTCTTGTCCTATATGAAGAAGTCTACAGCTTAGGTTTGAATTTCATTTTTGGGTTACAGACCAACTGGATATTTATTCATTTATTCCTCAGGTAGGTACTTGAATACCTACTATATGCCAGTCCCTGTTCTTGGTCCTGGGAAGATAGCAGCAAACAAAACAGACAAGATGTGACTGCTCTTGTGAGGCTCAGTTTCTAGGGGGGAGAGATAGACAGTAAACAGAATCAACAAGTCAATTGTCTATAGGGACCTGAGGTGGGTGCTATGGGTGAAATAAAGCAAGGAAGGGGCCAGGGAGGGCTGGGCGGCCTGGATGGGGATAGGACTGTAGCTTAAATAAAAGAGGGTCTGTTTATTTAAGGACTGTTCTAAGGTGACAGGGAACAGATTTCAATGAAATGTGGGAGGTGCCATGAAACCATCTGGGAGGAGCATTTCAGGCTCAGGGAACAGCAAGCACAAGACCACAAGGAACATGTGGGGATGTTCTAGAAACAGCAGGGAGCCCAGCACACTGGAGCAGAGAGAGTGTGGGGCACGTGGGAAGAGATGAGGGCACACAGATGACAAATGGTGTTTAGGGACTCAGAGAGAAACGGGGAGTCATAAGAAAGTTTTAAATGAGAGAGTGATATGATCTGACTAATGTTCTTAAAAGTCCTCATTGGCTTCTCTGTTGAGAATAGAGTGTTGGGGAACTTTATACATTTAACTAGAGGCCCAGTGCACGAAATTTGTGCACGGAGCGGGGGGGCGGGGAGGGGGTTGTGTTTGCTCAGCCCGGCCTGTACCCTCTCACAGTCTGGGAGCCCTCGGGGGATGTCTGGCTGACGGCTTAGGCCCACTCCCCGTCAGTAGGACATCCTTAGTGCTGCCGTGGAGGCAAGAGAGGCTCCCACCACTGCCACTGCGCTCTCCAGCTGTGAGCCTGGCTTCTGGCTGAGTGGTGCTCCCCCTGTGGGAGCTTACTCACCACCAGGGGACAGCTCCTGCATTGAGCGTCTGCCCCCTGGTGGTCAGTGAACATCATAGTGACTGGTTGACCGGTAGACTGTCTAGCCCCTGGTGGTCAGTGCATGTCAGAGCGAGCAGTTGAGTGGCCTTAGCATATCATTACATATTACATTTTGATTGGTTGAATGGATGACTGGACACTTAGCATATTAGGCTTTTATTATATAGGATAGATCCCAAAATGAATATGCTATCTTTTCCTATAACTCAGGTCCTATCTTGTGTCCTACTTACGGTAAATCTAGTCAGTCACCAAGGCTGTTACTGTGTGACCCCTTCCCCCCACTGTCCCACAGGTGGTTTTATCACTCAGCAGGCAGGCACTCTCTTAGGGCCTGAGGGTGCAGGCCCCTCTCAGGAAAAGGCTGCTATACCACAATAAATATTCTCCTGGCTTCACAGAGAAGACAGAAAATGGATCATGGCACATGGTCATATGGCTACTTCATTCACCCAGTTAACATCAATTTTATAAGTATATAAGATACAAGCACATGTATTTTGGGAAGAGGTGCATTTTGCAGTATTTAATTTTATCTCAAAATTAATTAAACTGGTTTTTGCAGGATACATACTTGGAGGAAAGATCTTGCAGGATATTGACTAGGTATAGGATTCTTTAGGAAGCAGATAAAATATAAAACTCAAGCTGCACTGGTTATTGCAGAAACAGACCCTGAAACCTACACTTGGGTGACTGGACCTTACTCATGATAGGATCGGCTGGATCATACATTAACTTGCCCAATCAGAACTCTGCTGTACTCTGAATACACTCCGTCCCTGTTTGTTTACATAGCCATCATAACTAAACTTGGTGGCTAAACTGAAGAGGAGCTACTTTATAAACAGAGGTCATTTGATGTGTGTGTGTGTTTTTTTTAACCAAATAAAACTCAGACAACTTTTGCCTTTTTCTAGTTTTCTGACACTTTTCCTGTTCTCCAAAATTCCACCAGGATTATTGACAGGAGTTTAGCAAATATATCTGCAAATAGTTGGAAGTATAACTCCCTCGACCCAAAAACTTGAATTTTTGCAAAATTGCCCTTGTTTTTATTTTGTCTATTTTTCACTTTCTTTGGCTTCCATTCCAGTCCTCTACACTGACCCTTTTTGAAAACAAAGCTGTACCTCTTCTTTTGAATTTATTCTTTTTTGACAAGAAGAAAGACAAGAAATGGGTACTGAGCTTTTACTGCCTTCTCTTAGTCTTCTGCTGCATTTAATGTTTTGCCACTTTCTTAGACCATGGACCGGTCCTTTTCCATCTTTGTTCCTTAAGGAGCATTTTAATAAAACCTTTAAAAATGCTCTTTATTATTGGTTTGCATCACACATTTGGGTTCACCTTTGGTTAGATGAACCCTCCTCTGTCTTTTGCGCATGTTATTAATGTTTTTAAAATATTCAAACCTATCAGAGAACTTTCTGTTCACTTTCATTGTGTTCTTTAGGTAAACCTCTCTATTCTTGATTACTGAGATATTTTGTGATCTTAATATAATGTGATTTCTATGTTTCTTATCTACAAACCCCAAAAGAATGTCTTAGCCATCATTGGGAAAAATGTCTGAATTACCTGAATGAATAAACATTATAATACATTTGTCTTTTTGAGTTTTCTGTCCTTATAGACTTTTAGAATCTATTTTGATGGCAGCATAAATATCTCACTTTTTGAAACTAAAGTCTAATTAGTCCGGAATTCCATTTTTCATGAATTTTGCTATACCACTTTCCTCTTGTGACCATTATACCCAAGGAAGTAATTCTTTATGTCCAAACCCATGATTTTGAGAATTGGGACTGAAAAACTGATCCAAATGTATTGATATAATTCTTTTGGAGATGATAAATAAACAATAATCTTTTCAATCAATGTTCACTGAGTATCTATTATAAGTCTATTATATTCATGTATAATTATTATTATTTAAAATATATTTTTATCAATTTCAGAGAGGAAAGAAGAGGGAGATAGAGATAGAAACATCAGTGATGCAAGAGAATCATTGACTGTTTGCCTCCTGCACGCCCCATACTGGGATCGAACCCACAACCAGGGCATGTGCCCTGACTGGGAATCAAACCATGAACTCCTAGTTCATAGGTCAACACTCAACCACTGAGCCATACGGGTGGGTGTACTCATGTATTATTATATTGCGTTACTGTGACTGTGAGCAATATAACAATAATGACAATAATTTTTATGCTACCAGGTGATATCAGAGGGACAATTTCTTTTAGTACAAGTTGCTTAATTTTTCACATCATCTAGTATGCTGCATATGGCATTACTCCTCTATTATTGTAACTGATGGATGGATTTATGTGTAGTATATAATTTATTCTATACTGAATTTAAACTTGGTGCTCTGTATTGCTTATCATTTCAGACACTCAAGATTCTACCATCTGTTCTTTTTTCCAGGACTTCCCTGCTTTTCCACCTTATAAAATACATAGAAAATAACAGTTAATTCCCGTTGGGTTAAATGCATCTGGTGACTCCAGGCCAGAGTATTTTGGACTGGGCTCTTGGTTGTCTCAGACTTGCCTGGCCATTGCAGAGGCTGAAGGGGACCAATGTCCCAGCACACTGTAAACCCGCTCGTAGCACATTGGTTGGGAAACTCTGATCAATACAATTAAGACAATACTACCTGAAAACAACCTTCAAACATAGCTTATCATATGTTTGAGGTCATAGATTCAATAGAATCAATCTTCAAAGAATCTTACCACTTATCAGCAGGGATTGGGTAGGGTGGAATATGGGTCATGGAAACTTGGAGTCCAAGAGGGGACCATCATTTGAAGCAAATGTTTTTGTTTCTCTGGACTGACATGGCGATGTCCTGGAAAAAGATAAGTCCTTGCTCACCTTTAACCTTCTAGTCATGATTCAGCATGACATATTCTCTTATTTTTTCCACTGTATTTCCAGACTAGTCAGGAATTTCCCTCTTTATCCCAGGATGGGGAAGAACAAAATTAGACTAACATTCAACTCTGTTTTACAACTATCTTAAATCAGTTGTTTTCAAACAGATATTCTGGTTTAATGGGTCTGGAGTGAGTTTGTGCTTAGGTAATTTTATGAAGATTCCCAGTGAACTCAGTAGGGAGACATTGTTGAGAACCACTGATGAGTGTCAGTGGGATAATGGGAATTTTGTAACTGAGCAAAAATCAGGGCACTCTGCAAAAGGCCCAGCTCAAACTTGGAAGGGTAATTGGTACATTTTTTTTTTTTATTGAACAATTACAGCTGAGGAAGGACTTTGTCAATAACAATCTATACTCACACTTCAAAGCAAAATTATAACAAAAACAATACAATGTAGCACCACTGAAAACTCTTTACCGACAAGAGTAAGAGCACAATAAGATACAGGTACATTTCGTATTGTTTATATATGGAACTAACAATTCAAATTCTGAAGAAAATAGAAGCAATTACACAAAGCCTATTTTATAGTAGAGCATCCATTAAGCCATCTCTTATCCCTATAGCCTCTCCAACTAGAAGCACAGTTCCTAACAAGGACCTTTAAGTTTGTAGTGTGTCTTTAGCAATAACTCATCACCAACTTTACTGTGGACTTATTTTTGGGTCTTTCCTAGAATTTTCGGCATCGCTTCATTCTTTAAACCTTGATGCTCCATACAGGTTCAGCCTTTATCATAGCTGTGTGAAGGGGCCCATGCTGCCCTGCCAATGGAAGGATATTGTCTCTGATGGTACAAAATGATCAGTCATTTATGGGTGATTCAAGGTTAATGTCAATACGGGACTCTTTGGGTTAGTTTAAAAAATCTCGTTTGGCGTCTTACAGGATCTCAGAGAGCCTGCAAAATCACTAAGAATCACTGTGTATGTCAATAAGATAGTTTGGAAGGACAAATGGTTCCAGGGGGATTATAGGCCTGTGGTTGGGCAGAATATCTATAGCTCCTACCAAATAGCTAAAAGCGCCTCTGAGATAGAAAATAAGGAGGAGAGAAAAAGACACATGCAAAGAAGTAAGTGCTTAGAATGTAAGTCTTTGAGTATAAGGGTTCTACCTAAATGTGTCAAATATATGCCATAAATTAAAAATGTTCAATAAATATTTTGTTATTTTATTTTATCCAAGTACATTTTGTTCCATTTGGGAATATGCCCTATATAAAGATGCATAACATGTTCACTTTGGCAAACTCGTTTCCATTCATGTCTTGTTTTTCGGCATTCGGAAAATCTACAACGGTGTCAATATAACATTCTGATTATGTTTTCCAACTTCTCCATTCACTTACTTGGCTTTATACAAAAATAATATTCAAAAGATGGTCCCAAAGAAAATATGCCGGGTACCAGGGTCATCAAGTGAACAATTACATCTTTCTCTGAGACGGGAGCTGGGGAAAGGGACCAAATTGCAGGAGGTAGAAGCACATGTTTGTAGTCTTCTCTTTTCTCCATTTTTAATAGCGTGGAACCATTTATTTATTGACTGCTTGAAATAAATTCAAATAGAAGAACTTTGTAAATGCTGTAGTCTTTGGTAAGACTTACCAGGTGCCAATCTTTTTTGTTATTTATGAGAGGGCCTCAGGCAGCTTGAATGTCTACTCTTTTTATCCAAGCATTCATTTGTGGTGAGCTGAAACCCTTTTGTCTGGAAAAGAAGCTGAATGATAATTCACGAACCCGAAAACTCTCCTAGGACTGAACTGGGGTCGCATCAAGCCTCACCGTTAAGTGGGCTTCAAATGTGGTAGGAAATGAGGCACCTGTGTTCTCTGAAAGGCTGACTTGTGTTTCCAGGTCAGTGAGAATTCTTCACAGCTCCCTCTCTCTGTCCTGTGGGGTGTGGGGGGCTGGAGGAAGAAGACCCCCTTCTTGAAATATTTAATGCTCTTTCCACTTACTTGGCTTTCCTTTTTCTAAAGAAATTTTTATTATCTTGAAGTGTTTAAATAATGGCTATTGAGATATAATTTACAAAGCACACAATGCACTCATTTAAAATGTCTAATTCCATCGTTTTTAGTATACTCATAGACATGTATGAGCATCACCACAGTCAACTTTTAGGACATTTTCTTTTTTTTCTCTTGGTCAATCTTACTTATTTTTTCTTTATTGTTGAAAGTTTTACAGATGTCCTGTTTGTTTGTTTGTTTCCCATTAACCCCCTCCACCCCACATCCGCCCCTCCCAGACCTTCACCACTCTATTGAACTTTAGGACATTTTCATCACCTCAGAAAGAAACCCAATAACCTTCATTTTATTTTTTAATATTTTTATCTTTTTTTTTTTTAAATATATTTTATTGATTTTTTACAGAGAGGAAGGGAGAGAGATAGAGAGTTAGAAACATCGATGAGAGAGAAACATCGATCAGCTGCCTCCTGCACATCTCCTACTAGGGATGTGCCCGCAACCAAGGTACATGCCCTTGACCGGAATCGAACCTGGGACCTTTCAGTCCGCAGGCCGACGCTCTATCCACTGAGCCAAACCAGTTTCGGCTTTTAATATTTTTATCTTTATTGTTGAAAGTATTACCCAATACCTGTTAGTTATAACCCTTCTAGGCTTCCATTCTTGTATTCTTGGGCCCTAAACAGCCATGAATCTACATTCTGTATACAAAAATTTCCCTCTTCTGGACATTTCATATAAACAGAATCATATAATATGTGGACTTTTGTTCAGTTGGCTTTTAATCCCACTTTGCCTTAAGGCATTTTTTTGTAATGTAGTATTACATTGTGTTTCGATAACTTTTTTATTTTTAATCTTGTCTTGATTGATTTTAGAGAGAGAGGAAAAGAGAGAGAGAGAGAAACAATGATGTGAGAGAGAAATAATGATCAGTTGCCTCCTATATACACCAAAAAAAAAAAAAAAAAAAAAGGACGCGGCGGCGGGGCCGGAAGAAGCGCGGCGGTGGCCTCCGGGCCGGGACGGAGCTGCCGGTTGCGGCTTGTGGGGGCGGCTTGTGGGGACTGGGCGCCCGGCGACGGGGGCTTCCAAGCCCGCCTCGCAAGCTGGAGAGCTGAGTGGCGAGTACCCCGATTAAGGCCCAGTCCCAGGAGGAGCCTGCAAGCTCGGTAGTCACCATGTTTAGATATTAGCAAGCCAATGTGTATGTCTGCATTTGAAAATGGCAGAGGGAAATAACAATGAAGAGATAATTCACTTGAACAACTTTCACTGCCACCAGGGACAAGGTTTTTTTTTTTTGTAATCATCTTTATTGAGCTACTAGAGGCCCGATGCACAAAATTCATGCAAGAGTATGCCTTCCTTCCCCTGGCTGCAAGCACCGGCTTCCCTCTGGCACCTGGGACCCGGGCTTCCCTCATAGCCCCAGCTTCAAATGGAAGGTCATCCGGTCTAATTAGCATATTATGCTTTTATTATAGATAATTTACATACAATAAATGCACACATTTTAAGTGTAAAAAAAAACCAAAAAAAAAAACACCACCCGACCAGGGCTGCTTTGATAACTTTTAATGTGTCCCTGCCTTTGTTCCTCTCATGGCTCATGTACTCCCTGAGGCACGGATACCCAGCATGCCCTCAATCAGCGTTTGTGAATTTTTGAACCAATTTCTGTTTTTTTCTCCTAACATTAAGAGAAGTTGTCTATCATGTTTCTCTAAAAAGGGTTATACTGCTTCACTCCCACATTATGGAGTAGCCTTTTCTATCCCCTACCAGTGTGAGAACATGTTGTGACATATACAGCATATGTATAGGTTGTGCTATAACACATTACCAACTCAAGTATTCATTTTTTGCACTGAGTCTCTACTACACTTATCTCCATCTGCTCCTGTCTCTATTTTGTCTAATTTTCGAATGCTCCTTAGTAGCTTTCTTGCTTCCTGGTAAAAGAGGTCAGAGCTGCATCACCTCGTGGGCACTGGTGTACTGGCAATGGGGTGGATTGTCCCAAAGAATTGACTGTCTGCTCTTCTTTATGCGATTTAAAGAGAATACTTTCTCTCACCAGGATTGACTTGTTGAAACCATGGAAAATCTCATCATTTTGCTTATTTATTTATTCACATTTCTGGGATAGTTCTGAGAGCAAGAGATTTACCAATTTCAGATGTAAAGCATGTCTACGTTGCATGATACTCTCTAAACAAATATATGAGAACAAATTGCCTCCAGCTAGGAATAGGTATACACAGGAAGGATTCTTTTATAATCCCCCTTTTGGAGAAGACTATACTGTTTAATTAGGAAGCGTTGTATGCCTTAGACATTGAACTGTAGGGATGTGAAATTACTGCTTTTTAATGGTCTAAGTTGATGCATGAGGATCTTGAAAAACTATTTACGTTCAGCCAGAGTGAAAGTTAACCAGGCCTGATTTTTACAGAATTGACTTAAATTCAAAGTCAGAATAAATTTTGGGGAAAATTTCTTTTGCTTTCCTACTTTGTGGTAAACAAACTTAGAGGAAAATGTATTTTCTCTCTCTGCTTGGAGGTAAAAAAGTCTCTTAGGAAATTTTGGAGTACTGTTATTGTAAGCCAAAATGTCTGGTTCCCAGTTAGGGAGCTTGAGAAAATGGACTGATCTATATGGGCTGGTACATTGTCACCCTCTGAAATTCACTTGTATTTTTGTTATGTCTGCATCATTAATCAACATACGATCCCCAGCCACGATATACTCCACATTTAAGTCACAAAACTATTTGTTATATCAATGTGAAATGAGAGAGAAATATATTTTCCTCCTCAATACCCTTTCTTTTCCATTCCAATTTATGAAGGGAGAATGGGTGGTTCAAGAGAGAAGAGTATATAAAGAACCATGGATATAATTTTGACACATAGAAACAAGAGGCCCCTTTCTAGTTGGCATGTGAAGGCGCTCTTTCTCCCAGAATCTGGCCCAGGCTTCCTGCAGTTTGGGTGGTGATTGGCACATTCTTGTGCCAATGGGAATAACAGCTGGCTCCTCAATATTCTTCCAAAGCAGCTGCTCCATCCACCTTGGCGCTGTTTGCTCACAGCTTTAGTTGCTGACATTCTCAAGCTGTTGCTGAGTGTCTCTAATGACAGATCTTTCCTTTTTACATTTTTTTTATTCTGAGTAAAATATCAGCATTTTTAATCCTTTGTCAAAGGAGATGCAATAAAAATTCACTCTAGGATGAAATGCACACTCATAGTCAAGGTTTTGTACGTTACTGCAGATATGTTGGTCCGGAAAAGAGAAACTGGATTCCCGCATACACCAATATTGTAATATGTGCCTTTCTGAAAAGTTTCAATATGGGGCCAACATAGAATAAAGGAAAGCGAGTGAAGGGAAAAAAGCAGAAAGCATATGGGAATATTTAAAAGCCATTCAGAAATGAATTAGAATACTGAAAGCATTTGTAATATCATATGAAACCTGGAAAGGAATACTAACATAGGAGTAGATGCCAAAGGAAGGTACAGACGTGTATTCAGACTAGTAAAGTGTGCTAGAATATTCCCAAAGCATGGGAGTCATCATTCCAGTCACCCAGGCTCACAAGCCAAACATAGAAAACAAAATAATGGGACCATTTCTCTTTTGACAAAGATGCATTTTGGTGGGGTGTATTGGTAAGTGATGCAGAATAACTGTCTGTTGGACACATGTTACAAATAACTATGTAAGAAAGAAGCAAGTGCAGCCTGGCAGAAGAGTGTAAAACTTGGCCGATAAAGCAGAACTGTAAGGGTACCATGGGCAAGTATTCTGAGGACGAGTAATAAAAAACCCTCACAAAGCTGAGAGCTTAATAACATCCACCTGAAGGTGGCCTGAATTATGAAATAGTGCTGAGTCCACAGTGTGGCCTCTCCAGCTAGGTCACCCCCTGTCATCTCAATGTCACCCAGTGAGACGGAGCACCACAAAGCCAGGGATTAAAGCGGGGAAAGGACACGCATAAATACGACACCTAACAGTTACTCCCCAGTATTACAAATGGAGCTGTTCTTGGAAAAGGGTGAGAGCTTCGTAAATTCCTTTCACTTTTTTAGTATTTACTTTTCTTTCCACTGTTTTTGGTTCAACTCTTCGCCTTTTCCTCTGTATCCCCTGGGTAGCCAGCATTCTACAGATGAAAGTCAAGATTTCCATATCTGTCTGGAGATGTTAACTGATTCAATGAGCTGGGAGTCAGCCAGGCAAAGAGCTGCTTCTCTGGACACCCAGCCTCCTGGTGCATTACGAAAGCAAGACACACTGGAAAAACAGCTCAGAAGCTTTTGTCTTTGCTTTTTACAAATCCTCATAAATTCCAAAACAGAACAGTACCAGGATAGCACCTTTGGCCTGAGTATTCAAAGTCAAGACGTAAAAAACAAACCAACCAACCAACCAACCAACAAACAAAAAAATTTCCTGGCTCATTCTCTATGTGTAGTTTCTATGAAAAGAACTCTTTTTCCTCCTGAGCGATACAGCAGAAAAGAGTGTTAAGCCTACGTATTTTCTTTTTCCTGTTTTCAGAACTGGGAAGTTAAGACACTCTGAAATAAAAGACTAACAACAAAAAGTCCTGTATCTACCGTTGATGCCTCAGTGACCGTGTTAATCCACTGAAATGTGTCTGATACAAGAGTACATCTGAGGAAAAGATTTCTTGTTGGATTCAACTGGGGTGGGAAAAACACTGTAATGCTCATCTCCAGGATGTGCCCTGCCCATTCTACCCGGTGGTGTTCCTGCAAGTGCCAGATGAAGCCATAGGACCAGCCATGGCCTGGGGCTGAGACCCTGGATGGAAAGGAGGGTGGAGAGAAAGGGTGGAGGTGATGGGTGTTTTGGAGAAAAAAAGAAGCCATGGAGAATTTGCGGAGTGTTCTTTCCACTTCCATGAAATGAAAAACAAAATTACTGCCCCCTCCACACACACTTATTTGGAATCAGTGCCACTGCTAAACTTTGATTTACTAAAGCACAATGAAAAGTTCTCCCTAAAGGGAGAACATGAATACTTGTACACTTGAGATGACCTGGCCTACAATGAGATTCACTCATCCGATTGTAATACAATAGTGTTTCACAGTTGTGAGGTAGTGTCTGGCAATTGCTTTTTATACCCAGTACTTATGGAACACCTTGTACTTACAAAATGTTTATTACCTGAGCCATAATTAACCCTTCCATTAGAGTCTACTGATGTTTATATTAAATCACAGAAACATGAAATTGCCCCAAAATATGTGGTATATTAATCATTGAGGTAATCAATAGTATTGATCTATCGTTACTGCTTTCAGCCTGTGTGAAATTTGTCTTCCCTTCCCGCCCCCCCGCCCCAGGCTTCCATTTTCTTCTTTCTGTCCCTTCTTGAGAGCCTATCCCTAGAGTTTGAGCTGAAAATACATTTCTGGTACAGTTGTCTAGATACTTCAGATGAAAGTAGATTTCAATCCACATTAAATAATTTCTCACAGTATTAGTTGGTTTGACGTAGTAGATTTGGCCAGGAAAAGCCTGTGTGTCAGGGAAGGGCCACTCAATTTCATTGAGGTTCCATCTAACTTTCAATGAACGTGGATATTTCAGTTTGGACCCCTTTCTCAGAGGGTTGTGAGGCTTCATGATTTTATATAAATAAATAACTTGGAAATTTATGGATCTAAGTGGTTTCCTAAGGTCCTATAAAATGTCTCAGGTAGTAGTGGTAAAAGAGGAATATTTTAATGTTTAATTATTTTTAAGTCACATCAAATTATCACATAGAAGAGGCCTTCACATTAAGAACGATGACTGAAGGTGTGATTCAGGCTCTCACACCAGGTTTCCAGTAAGCACATTTTTGTGAGTACAGGCAAACAATTTAAATGAGCAGCTCTATTTTCAGAAACCATTTGAGATTTGGGAACTACGTCTCCTGTATCTGGTAAACTTAGGACTGTCTGAAAACAAGAGCCAGATAGAGCAGGAGGGATGGGGGAGAAGAGAGGAAGAGAGAGGAAGAGGAGGAGGAAGAAGAAAGGAGAAGAAGCTGAGGATGCTCCAAAGAAAACGATTAGTAAAGGAGAGCCAATCATAATTGGGCTGTTCCAAGCCAACCAAAGCATCTGGTTTCTTTCATTTAGTACACTTCATACGAAAAGGCCAGCTTGTTTACTGTATATTTTGAGTTATTTGAAATCTCTCTTCCAAATCACTCGGTTTGCGACTTCAGGGGAGGCTTTTCAAATGGGGCTGGAAAATATCCCCCATCAGTATCACATGGCATGAATGACATGGGGGGAAAAAGGAGAAACGTTACCGACATTTTAATAGTAGTTAGCTTTCCATTTCAAACTATTTTATTATGCCTTCTGAAAGAACTGAAAATGCCCCCAGTTCAACTTCTATACTATGCAAATTAAGCCATATTTTCTATACAGATGGGCACATATGCAAGTGGGTATATGCACACTCTCAGACACATGGGGAGTCTCTTTGGCAACTCTATACTGTGTTCTAGAAATACTATCTACATGTTAATGAAAACACTAACAGAAAATACACAAAAGTATCAACTCCAAGAAGCACTTATTTGTAACCCTTCTGGAAGGACTTTTAGGGTTCAGTCCTCAGTGCTCTGACTGCTCCTTCATGGACCCTCTCTCCTGAGCTCATCGTTGCCAGAGTTTCAGTTTTCACTTCTACATAGAGATGCCCCAATGCTACCCTTCAAATCACTGTTCTCATTTGAACTCCAGTCATGGATTTCCAACTATTTTAAAACACTTCCACTTTGCTATCCTACCATCACCTGGATGTGCAAAACAAACCCAACATTTTACCCTCTTCATTCTCCATATTTATGTAATTGATGCCATCCTTTCCCTAGTCAAAAGAGTTGGAAACCTGGCAACTAATTTCAACTTCCTCTTCTCCTCCCTTTTGGAGAGCCAAGCCTTTTACCATTTGCTTTATAATATTTTTAAAATTTATCCTTTTCATTCCTGTTGTTCTCGTCACTTGATACCTGAATTACTCAATAGTTTCCTGTTTATTTTCCTGTATGTGAGACTGAAAAATATACACATGAAGGCCAAGACAGGAACAACTTCTAAATATTATAAATAAACAAATAGGACTTAACTGCACATAGAAAGGATCCACAATTTGAAATTGTTCACAAGAAAACAAATTTGTAGCCGAGGTAACTGGCAAGCCGTTATATTTACCCTGAGAGGCAGATTCTTACCCATTTATCTTTTTTGTGGTCCAGGCTAACTGCATGACTGGCCCTGAGCTGACCATCTCAGCCTTTCCAGTGTCTGGTAATATTTGGCAAATCTCTCCACCTTCCCAAGGTGATGATGTGATCAGTTTATTAACCTTTAGCTTTTAAGTTCAGATAGGGTAAAAGAAGTTCAGACAGAGGAAAGTTTGCTCCCATTTCTCAAGTCTCTCCATCGGGGACTGTTTGACCTCATCAAGAGCCGTAACTGCAGCAACATACAGACTGATAGCAACAGCAATACCCAATGGGAAATGCAGCTAGAAAACAGGAGGCAAGAACTAGGTAGTGAGGGCTTGGTCATAAACACTTAAGGCCTTGGCATGACGCTTTTGTTGCCTGTGTAATTCCCATTGACATCAATTCCATGTTATGGGTGCTTTAGAAAAAGAGCCTTACATGGCTTCACAGATCAGAATTACTCTCACACAAAGCTGTAAACTAGTGATTCTCAGAATGTGACCCTCAGACAACTGCAACTCCACTAGAAATGCAAATTCATGGGTCCTACCTCAACTGACCTTCTGAATAATTATCTCTGGGATGAAGGCCCAGGAAACTAGTTTAACAAGCTCTCCAACAGTTTGAGGACCACTGCTGTAATGTATGAAGATAATAACTAGATACAGGCAAACAAAGAATTTTTTAAGTATGCAAATAAAATGGAATAGAGATAAATTTGAACAGAGGGTCTATCTCTTCTTGTACTTGCAATGCTTAGTACAGAATAAATCTCAGTAAACATTGTTGACTAACCAAAAGGGCCTTATATAGGTTGATGCTAAAATTCAAAATATTCCACATAGCAAATGATCTTTTAGATTTTTTGCTTGTTTTTTAAAGAGTCATTGAAGTTTAGAAAATTAAACAATAAATGGAGAGGCAAGGTTTTCTAGGATAATGAGCATCAACTGTGAAGTGCATGGGACAACCCAAAGGTGTTCTTCTTTCTTTTCCTCTCTTAGGATTTTTCATATATTTCATATTTTGGAGGCCAGGATAGATGTCTGATAATAATCACCCTTTTCTCAAAACAAAAATTAAAAGATTAGTTTATTTTTAATTATTCAATTGTCTTTTAAAGCATTCTGGCTCCCTTCCAATATTACTTCCCCATATTTATTGAATTCGTCTCATTGAGTACTTTTACTTCTTCAATACTCCTTAGATTAAACATTCATTTATCATCTGAGGCACTATTGTCACCATCTATTTGGTGTGTATGTCGCTCTCTTTTCTCATGTTGTACCCCCTTTAGTCCATCCCTTCCAAACATATCACATTTATCTCCCTAACATTATGAATCTCTCTTGTTGTTGCCATGTTTAAAACCCTTCAATGACTTTATATCACCTTCAGAAACAGAGGGCTTCTCATCATCTGACCCTGACTATTCCTCCAGCCTGATTGCCTGATTTACTGGGCCAACCTCACCAACTGACTTGGTCTTCTGCAGACATCATGCCATTCTCCCCTTGCCCTATGTTGGGATATTCCTATCCACCTTCATTGATTGGCTAATCCAGGGGTGGGCAAACTTTTTGACTCGAGGGCCACAATGGGTTCTTAAACTGGACCGGAGGGCCGGAACAAAAGCATGGATGGAGTGTTTGTGTGAACTAATATAAATTCAAAGTAAACATCATTACATAAAAGGGTACGCTCTTTTTTTTCAATAGTTTTATTCATTTCAAGTGGCCAGATCCGGCCCGTGGGCCGTAGTTTGCCCACGGCTGAATCTGTAGCTATCCTTTAAGACTCAGTTCAAGTATCACCTAGAGCAGTGGTTCTCAACCGTCCTAATGCTGCGACTCTTTAATACAGTTCCTCATGTTGTGGCGACCCCCCAGTTTCATTGTTACAAATTGAACATAATTAAAGCATAGCGATTAATCACAAAAACAATATGTAATTATATATGTGTTTTCTGATGGTCTTAGGCGACCCCTGTGAAAGGGTCATTCAACCCTCAAAGAGGTCGTGACCCACAGGTTGAGAACCGCTGATCGAGAGGAAGCTTTCTCAGACCGCACCTCTCTCATGCATTTTGCAGTGGGTGTGTCTCCTCTGCGGAGCTCTTCATCCTAGCAGTCATCACAGCTTGCTTCTCTTTCTCCATAGAGTTTTTTTTAAAGGATGGGAGCCATTCGTTATTAATGTTTGTAAAAATAACACTTGGCTCTTTCCCTAGTGCATAGAAGCAGCTTAATAAATGTTCACTAAACAGAGGAATGAATGAATTAATAAGAAGAGTCACTAGTCCTTCCAAAGGCTGTTTGTTCTTTAGGATAAAGATTTGAGAAAGAGCTTCACATCAAATGGGAAACCACTGAACAAAAATGGCTCGTAAGTAGAGATAAGACAGTTCATGCCAAATGAAAAATGGCTGCAAGTCTTCCTACAGACCTCAAACTGAACCATTTTGGGAACTTTTAAAAATTGGAAATTTCTTTTCATGCTGTTATTTTCATCTCATATTTCCATATTCCTACTAGGACTGGGGGAAGACATGTGGAAATGAAACCCTGAAGGCCATTTTGAAGAAGTTAAAATTTAAGTGGAAGGAGAAATGATAAGAAATCTTCTGTGAGAATGTTTGTTCTGACTGCCAAACTTTCAGCCTCCAGAGATTTAAGGGGAAGGAGGGAGGCATTTTCTGTGAGAATGGAGAGCATGTAACTTTAGGTGCTTCTTCAGACTGAACATAAATTCTGAAAACTAGAAAGTTGATCTCAAGTTATTAGAACAAGCCTGGAATTTAATTTTGTATTATGTTCTCTAGAGACACAGAGACCAAAAAAGAGGGGAGGGATTATTTTCTCAGCTTGAGAACATGATACAGAACACATTTTTTTTCATTCCCTTTCTCATCATTATAGCATATGATCTAGAGGAACTGCAGGTCGGTGGTTGGTTTGAATCCAGTTCCCAGACCCTACTGCTCATTAATTGTCCTTGTTTTATTTATATTCCGATATTTGGAGTGATTTTCCCACGCTGAAGTAGGATGGAACCCAATCTACCGGGGAGCCTCTACCCTCAAACTCTCACACTCATTCAGAGTGAGCAAGAGACATGACGTCTCAGTGGAGCAGAGTGCTATGAAGAGTGTCACCCGAACAGCCGGGAGCCGTGACCTGTGAGAATTTAATGGGAATAGTGGCAAAGTCTTTCTCTTTGCTTTCATCAAAATGGCTGGTCTCTGAGTTGTGACTTCTGGCCTCTACAGTCGGGATCTAACCCTAAATTATGTTGGCAAGAGTCAAAAGTCAAAGCGCTTGGAAAATTCAGGTGTATAAATAAAACCCCGGTCTTAAGTGGTCTGTGTCTGAAGAACATTTGCTTCCAACACAGAAAGTCCAATAGAACTTGCTGCCATCATGAAACGATTCTGTCTTGTCCAATAGTGTAGCCACCAGCCATATGCAGCTATGGAGTCCTTGAAATGTGCTTAGTGAAACTCAGGAACTGAATTTTTAATTTTACTCAGTTTTCAACAATTTACTTTTAAATAGTCACACATGGTTAGTGACTACTGTATTGAACAGCACAGCTTCAAGATTGGGTCTTCGTGTGTAAAACAAACATCCTGAACATACATAGTGATGGTTTTAAAATTTGGAGAACAAAGTCAGGGTACTGCTATGCCTGATGAAAGTTTATCTACTCATTAAGAGTACATTGTTCTCCAAATTGGACAACAGTTTGAAGGGCATGATCCCATTTACATAAAATTGCATGTGTGTCCATACAGAGATGTCTGGAAAGGTATTTGCAAAATAGGTGTTCCCTGGGCGATAGGATTTGGGCTACTTTTTACTTTGTACTTTACTGTGTGTGTTTTTTTTAATTTGCAATAAACATGCATAGATTTTTTTAAATTATCAGACTGTTTTATGGGAGTGTACACTGTACATCTTTCAACATTATTTAGTCTAAAATATATATATGTACTTTAAAAACATAAATCCATCCACCTCTTATGATATAATCTACAATGCCCAAAAGAAGACTATTTGGAAGTTGCACACAAAGTTGTGTGTATCTTTTGCAAACCCAAGAATCCAGAGAGATTCCTTTTTCTTTTTGTCTTCTTCAGACACCAGCATGTTTCCCCAGGGGATATTTAAAGTGTTTTCTCACCATTGGCATTCTGAGTTATCATCACTCATCTGGAACTGGGATGCTCAGATATCCAAGGCTACTTTAACCTTGACATTTTTCAGGGAATCTTGCAGGGGTAGGTGGGGAAGAGGCAATGTCTGCTCATCAAAGTAGTCAGGTGGGCACTCATACATTTTTCTTAAGTCAGATAGGTTGTGAAGGATTAGTGCTTGGCTAAAGGTTGGGAAGGCACTCCAAGAATACAATTATTTACCAAACACCTATCAAAAGATGAGTAGCTCACATTTAGCCTGCATTGACATACATACATTTTTCCCCCAGATGAGTTAGTCCTTTGAAGGCTGCCTTTTACAGTGCAGAGCCATATCTTCTTTGTACCCAATCTACCATTCTGCTCAGTGTTCTTGCAGAAGAAGACCCTGTGCCTATGCAAAAACATCCTTCTCCTGTGATCGCTCTTTCCTCGATTTATCACCTGGCACCCTGGAGCACTCAGCTCACATGTAGCTTGGCAGTAGGCTCACATTCAATTGAACTGAACATTCTATTTAGTAGCTAACCTCAGTTCACCCTGGACTGAGATTAGAATCGGGAAGTCTGGCCAGGTTTGAATTAGCAATGGTGACTCCTTAGGATTTCAAGTAATCATGGAAACCTGTGTGCACCTATCTGAGCCAGACTAGATCTCCAAACACATTCATGTGCTTTATCAAGTAGCTCAGCTTTCCTTTTTCTTTATTTTTTTAAAGTAGCTCAGCTTTTCATACAAGAAAAGAAAGTATGCCAGACATTTGAAAAATAAAATAATCCAGGATGGATGAAACTGTTTTCACAAGCATAATTGTAGGGATATTACAGAATGCACTAATAATTACAAAGATTTACAGTTACAAAATTCTTCTTTTTTTTTTTAAATATATTTTATTGATTTTTTACAGAGAGGAAGGGAGAGAGATAGAGAGTTAGAAACATCGATGAGAGAGAAACATCGATCAGCTGCCTCCTGCACATCTCCCACTGGGGATGTGCCCGCAACCAAGGTACATGCCCTTGACCGGAATCGAACCTGGGACCTTTCAGTCCGCAGGCCGACGCTCTATCCACTGAGCCAAACCAGTTTCAGCTACAAAATTCTTCTTTTTGAAAGATCCCTGAAAAGCCTTTAAGTTTTTAAAAGATACACCTGAGATATGTATTTCATTTGGGCCAGTTAACCTAATATTTTAACTTTTATATAAGTAGCACCATAGATAGTTTAAAAAGTCCACTAAAAAAAGGTCAACACACAAAAAGCAACGCTCTTTCTCACCACCACCCCAGTCTCCAATCACACACCCCACGGGTAGTTATTTTCAAAAGTTTCATATTTTTTATTATGGTATAACCTCCATATTTCTAAATAATATATGTGTATTGTGATATCTTAATTTTCAGTTTTAAACAGCTAGAGAAATTGGGAATTAGCACTCTTACATGCCCTTCCTTTATTCCCCCCTTGTTTCCACAGTTTCCATTCCTTAAGTGTTCCAGTTTGGGTTAAATTATATCCATTATTATTGCTTTAATATTTCACAGCTGAGCCACATTGTGTTTATGTTTTCTTTATTGTATACCATTTTTTTTTGCATAGTGTTCTGCGTGTCCGAAATAACGGTAGAACACATTAACACCGCCCAGCCCAACAGGTGTGAGATTGTCCTTATCTTGTTCATTCTGCTTGTAGACCTCCTTCCTACAGCTACTTGGCACTGTCCTACTGTCCTCCTGGACATTTTCTTTTCTTATCTCCTGTGCTGAACTAACTCTCTCTCTCTCTCTCTCTCTCTCTCTCTCTCTCTCTCCCTTCTCTTAAAGCTTCCTGACACTTTGATATCCTAGTATCCAAGTACATTAGTAAGAATTTACATGATATTACAGCTCTCTGAGAACAACAGGATACTTTTCTGATTCCTTCTCTCCTTTAATGCTTTGAATAATCCAGGCTTAAAGGGTCTAAACTATGCTTCTGTTATGGCTAAAGAGAAATACGCAGGAGAAAAAAAGTTAGAGACAGAGAGGCTGTGGCTTGAGACCATTTTATTCATTAATAACCTGCTGACCCGTCTTTTATGTTGTGATGTTGTTTCAGAACTTTTCTTGAGTTCTCATAGTTAACAAATGAATGATCTCATCTAAAGGAAAAACATCTAGTTTTCCTAAATTTCTTTTTGTCATGGGAACGGGGTGGGAATGAATTCTCCAACAAGGAATTAGATCTAAGTCTCACCCCCCAATATCTCAGCATGTGACTGTATTTGGAACAGGGTCTTTAAAAAGGTAACTAAGTTTACGAGAGTACTTTAGGGTGGACCCTTATTCAACATGATTGGTGTCCCTTATAAGAGAAAATGTGGACACAGATAGGCACAGAGGGAAGACCATGTGAAGCCACAGGGGGAAGACAGCCATCTGCAAGCCAAAGAAAGAGGCTTCTGAAGAAACCAACTCTGCCGACACCTGGATCTTGGACTCAGCCTCCCGAACTGTGAGGAAGTAAATTGCTGTGGTTTAAGCTGCCCAGTCTGTGATACTTTGTTATGGCAGCCCTAGCAAATCGATACAGTTGTCCTTAATTTTGTGACTCACGAAAGAACATTTTCACCTTCATTTAACCCAATCACATTCTCTACACCAGTGGTTTTCAACCTTCTGGCCCTTTCAATACAGTTCCTCATGTTGTGACCCAACCATAAAATTATTTTCGTTGCTACTTCGTAACTGTAATGTCGCTACTGTTATGAATCGTAATGTACATATCTGATATGCAGGATGGTCTTAGGCGACCCTGTGAAAGGGTCGTTTGACGGCCAAAGGGGTCGCGACCCACAGGTTGAGAACCCCTGCTCTACACCAAAAGGAGGTTCTCTTTAACATCTGTTGCCCTAAGACCTATCTCAGTGCCTGGCAGTGGCTCAGCAACATGTGCTGAGTGACGTATACACGCCTTAATGTCATTCGGATGGAGGTCCTCGGTGCGGCCCTGGTAGTGTGATACAGAAATGGCATCAGTGACCTGGCCTGTGAACTAGAAGGCAGGTTTCAGTGCAGCCACCCCTGTTGCCATTGCCACCTCAGCTATTCCATTAACACACTTTAACCAGGAGAGCAGGCCAAACGACTTGAGAACCATCCGTGTTCTCAGAGCAGACCAGCCACAAGCAACCCTACTCACTGGGCCTTCTCCAAAAAGAGAAGGGCGCGCTGAGTGGTTCTTAGCTGTTCCTCCCAGAATGTACAGGTGAGCCAATAAAAACCACTTGACCAGCTTTATCAAGAGCTGCTGACAAGCCTGAAAGATCCCGAATGGACACCTGACCCATGTCTGTTGTCAAGATATTATCCACCATGGCAACCAGGCCAGTTTCCATCATGCATGCTGGTCTACAGCTCGACTGAAAAGGATCAAGAGAGTCAGGATTTTAAATATCAACAGCATCACTCTGTCAAAACCTCTCCTGTGACCTTTCTCAGAAAAGGAAATATAATGACAAGATAAAAGTTAGCCAGACTATCCGTGTCCAGTGGTATAGCCTCTGTCTGAAATATTCTGTCTTACAAGGGTCACGGTCTCTTCAAAGGGTAGTGTGGCACTGTGAAGCTTATGATGAAACTGATTAAGGTAAAATACAGATACCAGAAGACATTTTTTCTTTCCTAAGGTCAACAGAAAAATGCAGAAACAAAATTCAAGCATCTATCCAATCAGGTGCCCTCTTCCCTCCACCCCCCATTTCCTACCAATGAAACCTGTTTAGTTCCTTCATAGCATTGATGATAATTTCTGTCTGTCTGTATTCCTCCCTGATTTCCTCCCACCCTCCGTCCCTCCCTTCTTCTTTATTTTCTGTTTCCCACATTAGATTGTAGCCTTTACGAGGGCAGGAACTATATTTGTAATATTTACCAAGGTATATTCAATACCAATTGCAATGCTTGCCACATAAATAGATGTTCAATAAATAATTGTTGAATGACCAAATTCATGACTAAATGAATGAAACCAAAGAAACTGACATCTATTTAGTTCTGACTGTGCTGTGTACCTTATAAGGTGCTGTCATAGGCTCATCTCACTTAATTCTTAAAATACTAAATGGTGCACTCTGCACATCATTTAATGAGGAAACTGGTGCCCAGAGAAGTATCATTTCTTAGAAGTGTTTCTGTAATTATTGCGGAATGGACTATCTCTAGCCTCTTCTTTAGCACTTTGAAAATAAAATTCCAAATATTTTGAAATTCAACTTTTATATATTTTACTTTTTCCTCGTGTCCAGCCTTTCTGATGTTTTAGTGATTACTTTGAGCAACGCTGAGGTGAAGGCTGAGGTTGGCTGCAGAGACTATGGCAGCTCAGTTACAAGACAGTCTCTGTAATTTTGTTTTCATTGGTTATTTTCAATATATTTATTAGGTTGTTAAATTGAACCATGTTCACTGTCTCCAGCCAAGTTTCTTGCAGTGCAAATGGCACATTAACTATGTAGTTATAGTGAAAGGACTCAGTACTCTAAGGTGAGTGCCTAAAACCAAAATTCTGATGGGCAAGTCATGAGTGGGTCGAAGGTTCAATGTGATCTTTTCCAAACCTCTCTGGTTTGGAAATCTAGCTAGAAACCTCCTGGGGTCAAGGCTTCTGATGAGATTCCTGGAGCTTCTTGGTCCAGGCGTGGGTTTGCAATACTTGGGAAAGAGTCAACCACAGGGATCTCGGCACTCCTCATTCTGGCCCGGCTGGGAAGTGCTGAGCTGCATGAAAAGCAGTACATTTTTAGGGGGTTGTGGAGACTTTTTCAAACCTCAACAGGAATTTCAATTGTTCATTTTCAGCAAGAGTTTGGGTTTGGTTCCTATGTAAGCCACAATAACTTGTTTGCTACTAACTTTAGCTTTTTGATTCGAATGGTAGGTGTTTAAGTAATATGATCATATAGGAAAATCAATCCATTATAGTACTTTAGTTTGTTGATAATAAAAAGTTAATGTGTTGAAAATTTTTTTAAAAAAATAGTCAAGGAGTGCCATTCTAGCTGACCAGAGTGGAACTTTTTTTTTTTATTATTTTTTATTTTTATTTTTTTTTAGCATTTTAAAGTATAAAAAAATAGTTTTTTTAAATTAAATGAATGATGGCATAAATGAATGTCTAAAATACCATCCCATCTGAATCAATTACTGACTTTTTAAAGTAAATTAGAGTACACAAATGTTTTTCTGTGAACAATCTTGTTATTGATGAGGCTTGAATATGCCAGTATTAATGATATGAGCACCACATATTAATATAATAACAAATTGGGAAATATATATGTCTGAAAGCAAATTGAGTGGGTATTCATTAAGCTTAATAAGTGTCTACCTGGTTACCATTGTGAAATTATAAAAATTTGCCTTATTCTACTGATTCTAAGCCAAAGGCGTTGAAATGTGATTTTACTCCTGTTCAATTGGAGTTTAAAGACTCAATTAACTTCTCATAAACTCTTCTGGATGTTACATCGGAATGGTTATGCTATCAAATATGTTTGAGTTTAGTAGCTGTTTCTTAAAACTGGTTTTAAATCTTGCTTCTGCTTTTAAAAGGCTGTGATTCTTTAAAATACAGTGCAGTGTATTCAACTGATAGGTCAATTGCCTGCAACTGAACATGTATGCTGAGAAAGAGTTGACCAGTGGGGGGATTTTTAATTTTTGATATTTATCAACTTAACATTCTTTAACTTTGGGGATTTTTGTGTTCATTTTAGCTCAGATTTTCTGTTTGAGTTACATGTTTTCTTTAATGGACACAGAGAGGAGAGAGAGAAAGAGAGGGGAGGAGAGGCCTTCCTCTTTATAATCTTTGAGCATTTATATTTACCATTCTGAATATACGTTTTTGACATTCAGTTTTGTGATATTTTTACAAGGCAAGTCACCTCTGAGTTATTTCTGATGAAGGTATTTTAAAACAGCAGCAATAAAAAAAGCAAACAAAAATTTAAGATCTTTTTTAAATGTTTTATAATTGTATATCATAGAACTAAATTTTCAAAAATGCTGGAAATGATTCATTGAAAAGACCCAGCTTATTTTAATTGGCTAGATACTAATTTAACACATTTCAGATAGTCTATTACTAATTGAATTCTTAAATGCCTTCAACACTGCACATTTATATAATCAAATGCTTTTAAAAATACCAGTCTTGCATTTCTGAGACTGTTTTAAAAGACTAAAGTTGAGGGACAGAATCATGACTTTCTCTCTGAGGACACGTTAGCTGCTGATTATCCTCATCCTTCCACCAGTGCGTTGCATGTGACCCCACATGTCCGTATTTACACATGCCAATACAGTCCCACAGGCTTCCAAGTGGTTTGAAGATTGGTTCGCTGCATGCAAACAGCATTTCCTCTCTCATGATGTGCCCCTGCCTGCTTGCTGCTTCCAGCTCTTCTGCCTTTGCAGTTTCCTAGAGAGGACATTTTCCGATCATTTCAAAATAGTTCTTCCTTTGCTGTGCAGATTAATGCGATGTGGGCAGTTAACTATTGAACTGTTTTTAGGATTTAAACATAAAGCACACATTCTTTCAGATTGCATTCCCATTTTTTTCCCTACTCCTAGAGAAAATCAAGGAACAGAAATTCAGTTCCTTGTAAATTATTTGGAAGATCATTGTTTGCTGCTTTTCCTCTTCCTGACCTTTTCTTTTCATTGACTCTGAAAGGGAAGTGTGTCACACTCATTTCAGAGGAATGCTTGCGATTTGGCGGTGGAGTCTGCAAACTCCAATTAGTGATCCACAAGGTGTTGGAAAAACAGAGCCCAATGTGTGGGAAATGCCGGGCGGCTCACTTCCAGCAACTTGAAAAACACCTTCCTTGCTTAGATGTGAAGCCACATCTATATCAACATGAAATGCTGGTCAAAGTCTCATTTACAATAGTTGAAATGAGAAACAAAACAAAACAAAAAAAATCAAAGAAAAACACCTCCATTCTAGGCATGCTTTGTGCATAGTTCTTACATCTTGCTATTCAAGTCTTAATTAGAATTTCCTATATACTAGTAGCTTTAGTTTTTATAATTTAAATACTGTTTACTTTTCATTCATTCACTTCAATAAAAATATTTATGCGGAGCTTTGGGTGTACAGTTCTTCATAGAGTATGTTGTCTAGTGCGAATGGTGGTGAAAGTTGACAGCAGAGTAGATGGTCAGAGTTGAGAAACAGAAATAAACTTAATGGAGTCTCACTTAGAATTGGGATTACTTAGTCTGAAGGAAAATGTGTAAACTGTTACAGTGAAGACATTTGAAACTGAAATTTTTTATATGCATACCTCATCTTATCTAGAATGTGTATGCGAATGAGGGAGAAAGACAAATTATATATTTCCATCGTGTGAAGGAATTCCTACAGAGATAAGAAGCAGTTGTCCAGAGGAATACTCAGGGAGCCATTGACAAAGATGTAGCCAGAATTCATATTTCTCGAGCTTCAGGTTTGTGCTCTATTTCCCCATCTCTTTTGCTTCAGTTGCTAAGTAATGTTGTCCAACTTTTCTTTTTAAAATTATATTTATCACAGTACTTTATGAAACAGAATATACTGCATATCTGACGATTTTTTGAAAACAAAACAAAACAAAACAAAACAAACAACACCCCCCCCCCCCCAGCACTCCCTTTTACTTTAGATATCTGTTCCCATAACTGTTTTGCATCTCATGGTGAGAGTGAGAAGGCTAAAAGGCTAATTCCAATGTAACCCTGATGTTTGCCGGGGGGGGGGGGGGGGGGGTGGTGGTGGTGGTGGGGGATAGCACTCTGAATCTGTGCAGTAACCAAATGCACATTCTTGATAATCTATAATTAAGTCACTGCCCCTTTCTCCACAATCTGGTCTTGCAAAACCTGTTACCTAAATGCTCACATTTTACAGAGGCCATAAACCATGAACAATACACAATCCCTGGAGTGGGTTATCAGCGCGGGCACCAGGCCAGACCCTTAGATATGGTCTCAAGGCCCCCATCCCAACACATGAGGCTTTTTGCAAAGCCCGTGAACGGTCCGGAAGTCCCATACATATTTGGGAAACAAAGAAACTCAACTTTGGAGGCAACTTCTCTGAGACCGCCGGCATAATAAAGCTGTGTAACTCCATATCTCTAAGTGTCACTGGGTTTCTTCGGTCTTCTACAACAAGAAAGCAGAATAGATCTTTTTTTTCTGTTGCCCAGGCCATGCCTATTCCATTAACTTGTCACATTCTCTAAGGGCATTGTGTTTTCCCTAATGTATGCATGCTCTAATAAGAAAATGATGGCTTTGTAAATGAGCATCAACAAGGTTTCACTTCTGTTCAGGATTTAGTTCAGAATCGTCCCACCATTATCTGATGACCATACAATTGCCTTCTAGAAGGACCAAGCCAATCCCAAACAGCACACAAGGAATCCTGGGTGCACGCTGGCTCTCAGGGCTCACTCTCTCATCTTGGGTGAGCCCAGGTTCCCTGCTCATGGGCATAGCACTCACGCTGTTGTGCAATGGGGACGGGGATGATTGCATTGCATCCCAGGTACTTCCTTCTGGATTGCAACTAAGACTGACTAAAAATAAGGAAAGAGCCACATGTGGACATGCCTGGATAAAAAGTAAAGTAACCCCAAACAACTTTTATGGAAGCCATTGGAATGTGAGAAGCTTTGAGGAAGTCCTGTGGCAGTGGTAAAATTGATGACCTGATTGTAAACCACTGCTTAGAACTCTGAAAATCATAGGAGGAAATGCTATCTTCATATCATTATTAAGAACTGATAAAATAAAGAGCACAACTTAGTGCTTAAAATAGGAATTAACTGTTCAATGACAGCTGCTATTCTAGGAATAGAATTCTTTCTGAAATCTATGCCCAATCAGACATTTTTAAAAATCCAGAACGTGATATTCAGATGAAAATATCACATAAGCACCACTCCTAATCCGACATACTAAATTTTGTAATTTATTAATATTATTGAATATACAATGTGCACCCTGCATTCCTTGCTTGCTATTTGGGTTGGGTTTGATCCTTTTGCAAGGCAATGCCTATGGCCTCCGGGTATGTGGAAGGGGTGGGGAGATTCTGAGCAGAAACCTGCAGTGCTTCCTCAGCTGGAGTTAAAGAAACAATGTTCCTGGCTCCCTGGCATTCAGTCAGATGCTTGTTGAAGACACCAGCAACTACAGGAGAAGCAGTGGACTTCCGGAATTGTAGCATGGCACTCATAAGCATCAGCATGACTTCTTTTATGAGAGAAAAAAGGATGACTTAGCCTGGAATGCAATTTTGTGAAGCAAATGTTTAATTTGAAAAGCTTATTTGTGAATAATTGTGTAGGGGAAATGGTTATTAACATGATTACATGACATCTTCAGCGTAAACTGAGAAAAGCATGCAAGCCCAGGTTTTAGCAGCATTCGCAGGTAGCTGCTGTCAAAGTCCCCTGTCCCCAGGTAAGTCCAAGTAGGTGTCTCCTCCAGTGACTGTTAGGCACATGTGTGTTCTGTGGTACTTGGGCTACAGGTTGTCTGTAAGGACAAGATATATATGTAGTTGCATGCACACAAACATACGCCACCCTTATAAGCCTACACATGGTTGGACTCTGATACTTACATTTGTGTGTTCATTTGTTCACAACAAATATTTATTGAGCATCTAACATGTGTCAGGCATAAAGCAGTGACAGATACTGTTCCTGTTCCTAAGGACTTACAGTATTTTGGGGAAAGGTAGAAATTAAACAGATAATTACAAGTGTCATGAAGGAGAATGGAAGAGGCAATCGGAGCCTTTACTAGGGGCCTAACCTGTCAGAGCCAATAGGAAAGGGCTTCCTAAAAGAGTGACAATTAAGCTAAAGACAATAAAAACAATGCATTATGGACCATGAGTCGGACTCCCTTTTAGAAGAAAGGGGGATGAATGGAGTTGGTCATTCTACCTAAATTATAAAGATTAAGAAATCCAGAACACAAAATTTAGATGAAAATATCACATAGGCACCATTCCTAATCAGATATACTAAATTTTATAGATGTACAGGTGGGGATAACTATATGAGATGCTCAGAAAGGATTCAGACAGGCAAGGGAATGAAACAGAACTCAACTAGAGATGCTCAGAGCTTCAAGAGAAAAGTGGTCTCCATTACGGCCCCATACTCGAAGGAGCAGGTGTATATTCCTTCTTTTGAGCCCCTTGTTCCCAGCCTAGTATTCAATGAACTTGCCATCAAGGAAGAGGCAGGTGAGTAGCTTTTGAATTTATGACATAGAAGGCTGAAGTTTTTATTCGCCTGCTGTTTGGTGATTTTTGGCTCCTCAAACATAGATAAAAAAATAAGTAATTTGGTTTGTCTTTTTTTTTTTTAAATATATTTTATTGATTTTTTACAGAGAGGAAGGGAGAGAGATAGAGAGTTAGAAACATCGATGAGAGAGAAACATCGATCAGCTGCCTCCTGCACATCACATCTCCTACTGGGGATGTGCCCGCAACCCAGGTACATGCCCTTGACCGGAATCGAACCTGGGACCTTTCAGTCCGCAAGCCGACGCTCTATCCACTGAGCCAAACCGGTTTCGGCAGTTTGTCTTTTTTTAAAGCATTTGTTTGACCTGTCCGTGCATTTTCTTTGCAGCTGCAATGTCAATACAGCTGCACTTTCAGAAAAACTGTAGCTACTAATAGTCTTCTGTTTTACTCTAAAAACAATCCCAGAGTGGAAAGGTGTGCAATTAAGAAGTTGTGAATATTTTGATAATTTTATCACATGTAAATATAATCCTATTCCACATTGTATTAAAAATTATGCTATTCTGCCTGGCTGGCATGGCTCAGTGGTTGAGTGGCGACCTATGAACCAGGAGGCCACATTCATCCCCCTTTCTTCTAAAAGGGAGTCCGTCTCATGGCCCATAATGCATTGTTTTTATTGTCTTTAGCTTAATTGTCACAGTTCGATTCCTGGTCAGGGCACATGCCTGGGTTTCAGGCTTCATCCTCAGTAGAGGGCATGCAGGAGGCAGCTGATCAATGATTCTCTCTCATCAGTGATGTTTCTTTCTTTCTCTCCCTCTCTCTTCCTTTCTGAAATCAATTAAAAAATATATAAAATTATGCTATTCCACATTGTATTAACAATTATGTTCTTCATTCAACATTATTAATTAAATGAACTTTAATGAGTATCTACCCTGCCCTGGGCAAATGGGGGTGTGTTGGAGGGAAATTTATTATGTATCCAGAGAGATATGAAATATATAATGATAACTAGAGCACAAGCTAGAAGATGAAAAAGATGCTGTGGGTTACAATTGTGGGGGTATTTATTACTGAGATATTAAGGAAGGTGGTGAAAGGGCTGATTCTTGAAGGATAAGGGAATTTGGAAATTAGAGGGTTGGAGACAAGGCATGAATGTCCAGGCAAAACAAGAGTAAATGTTGAAAGGCAGGAAATAACAGCGAGTAAGTGAAACATGAGCCGTCACGTTTTGTTGGCACCTAGGGAAGGTGAAACAGAGAAGTGGAAATTAAGGAGTGGGGCCAGCTCATGGTTTGCCTTGGATGTCAGGTTGGGGGGAGCCACTGGGAGATTTTGAAGAGAATGGCATAAGCAGAGCTATGCCTTGGAAAGAGTAACCTGTGTGTAGGATGGATTTGTCTTTAGGACATATTGAAAGCAGGAAACTCAGAGGACCTACTGCAGTGGTTTAGGTATGTAGTAAGGAGGCCCTGACTTGCCAGGGTGGTGGGAGAAATAGGCAGGAGGATATGGATGGGAAGGATATTAATGGGTATATTTAGTTCCTTTGATTTTGTGAGATATTTCTGGTTTATATATAATCTTAAAATATCCAATTATGGCTTTAAAGTGGTATCTTCAAGATTTATCAGTCACTGAGCTAGATTCTCCATGTGCCTAGGTTAATCATACACTGTTAACTCAAACTCTGCTCCCTCTTCCAGGCCACTGGCTACAAATCTGCAAATCCTAGTTTGCATCATTTCCCCATATCTACTTAAAATTCATTTTCATATACATTGTCCATTATAGAACCTTGTTCTTATAGACAGGGTAGTTCATATTAGTCTCATTTTACTGAAAACCTGCCCAAGATCATAACAAATATTTGATTCCAGGTTCTTTTCACTGTTTTTTTTTTTTTTTTTTTTAAATTGCCTCTCAAGTTTCCTCAATTTTAAGGGTGCAAGCCTGTACTAAGGTCTTGATAATCCAGAAAAGTAGGAGAAAATCTAATTCAAACTCAGGTCAGTGTAATCAGTTTCTACTCCCCTTCCTCTCCGTCCCCATTATCCCTACCTGACAAAAATTCACAATGGTCTAGAACAGGGGTGGGCAACCCCTGGCACGCATGCCAAACGTGGCTCGCCAGTACCTTTGCTGGCATGTGAAACCCTCTCTTATAATCTTCCATTTACAATTGTGAATCTTTGTTCTCAGTGATGAATTTTGTTAAGTCTCGTAATAGGAGTAGCCTGACGGATGAAAGTAGTAGCTCGTGCATATCTCTGAAGGTCACAAAATATAAACCTGATGTAAAATCTCTGTCATCAGTGATGCTGCAGCAAAAGTCCCACTGATAATATCAAACGGAGTCATAAAGTTTTCTGTTGGACTATCAGTGTACATGTATACATTAAAAAATAAATGTATTTTTCATCATCATATACTGTGTTTTTGTTGCTCAAATGAATTTTATTATTTCTTCAAGGTTCTTCACATACGTACACCTTAAGAGATATCAAGTAGGCGTAACATGTTCTCAAAAAATTAGGGTTGGCACGCAGAAGAATTTTGAGTCAGAGATTTTGCTGGTTTTGGCACGCACTCACAAAAAGGTTGCCCACCCCTGGTCTAGAATCAACTCATAGATTGTAGTGTATTCCTAGGACATTCTCAGGATTCATTCAGTGCAATCTGGGGCCTTGGGAAGGACTTCAGATCTACTCTAGAGAAGGATTTGGGCTTTGAGGTTGGGCCAGAACCCAACTGGACATAGGTGGTGGAGAGGATGTGGTGGCAGGAGGGAAAGGAGCTGCTGTCCTCAGGCCTGAAATGTTCTTCTTCCATTTTGTTTACTTGGCAACTCTCTGATCTTCTGAAAAACCTCCAGGGAAAGAGGCTGTGTGTTATCCTGGTCAATAGTGTGAGTTCTGGAGATCCCCAATGTGAGTTCAAATTCTGCCTCATTAGCTGTGGCCTTCGACAATTCTTCTAACCTTTTAGTGCCTTCATTTCCCTATACACAAAATAGGATAATAGTATTTACCACATGAGGGTGATGGGAAGATTGCATGTTAAACATTAGAACAGTCCTAGCCAGTTAGGCTCAGTGGATAGAGCATCAGATTGCAAACTGAAGGGTCCCAGCTGGATTCAATTCCGGTCAAGGGCACATGCCCAGGTTGTGGGCTCAATCCACTCATCATTGATGTTTCTCTCTCTCTCTCCCTCTCCCTTCCTCTCTGAAATCAATAAAAATATAGTTAAAACATCAGAGCACAGTTCAGTCCATAAACACTATGCCCGCAGATGTGGCCAGGCCTCCACTCCTCCATGCTCTCACAGACCTTTCACAGACCTTTTCCCGGCTCTGTCAGAGCAGGCACCACATAGTATTTTGTTGTCTCCATTTTGTCTGTCACTAGACTGTGAGTTTCTTGAGGGCTGAAACGGTAAAGCTAATATCCTACGTTTGTGGCTTGACAATGTGCCAGAGTTACCTTACAAATGAGAAGACTGAGGCCTGAGAGGTTAGTTTACCAGGAATCATAAATGCAGTAAGCAACAGGCCAGGATTCAGAGCTGGGTGTGTTATCTGCATTCTCAATCACCACCCTGTACTATCTTAGTCTTAGTTATCTGTGTACCCCTCTGGGCCTGATGCAATGCCCAGCATGGATTAGATGCTCATTTAATGCTTGATGAATGGGTTTGATTGGATTTTACCTATGGGTGGTTGAGTTTGAACACATCTCATAGGACCCGTGTGGGGTAGTGTTAAGTAAGTGAAAGCATTGAGAGATACTGTCCCAATTTGACTTTTAGATTTGGCAAGTGAAGCTACCCTTTGTTCTTATAGGGGGGAGGGAGAGAGACAGATGAGTCATTAAAGGTTAATTGCCCAAGGATTCCCAAACCCAGACTAGTTCTCAGGCATCTTTACCCAAAACAACTATTTTTGAATTGGGACAGAATTTCTTAACATCTTTTATTAGACTCCTCCGTAAACAATGCTGTTAACATTAATATTAATTCATTAGGAAACAAAGTTGTTTGTTATGCTACTAGCTAATAACTGAATTTAAGAGTAAAATAAAACAGAGGGTGCAGTCAACTTCATAGCATTTGTCTCTTTCATTTTTATTCATTTATTCAAGAAATTATTATTGCGCAGCTATTACCAGGCAGCCATCACGAACAGTCAAAAATTCTGGGAAATAGTATGACAATCCTGCTGCGGTTTGCTCTGAAAGAGCAACCAAAACCACCCGAAGGACTTTTCTTTTCTAAAGAAGTGCAATGCATCAGAGAATGTGCATAAAGTGAAACGAACCCTCGACTTGAAATCAGAAGCCAAGATTACAGTCCCGCTGTCACATAGTATAACCCCTGGAGTTTACTGAGCACATTCCCAGTGGCAGGTTTTGTGCAAAGCTTTCTCATTCATTTATTATTAATGTTATTATTTTAAAAACCTAAAAAAATCTTTATTAAGATTCCATTGACATATTAAAATTGTATATATTTAACATGTACAACATGATGTTTTGTGTGTTTTTTTGTTAGTTTTCACCCAAGGATATTTTTTCCCATTGAGTTTTTAGAGAGAATGGAGGCGGGGGGGGGGGGAGAGATTGACAATGTGAAAGAGACACATCTCCCGCAAATGCCCTGAAAAGGACCAGGGACCGAGCCTGCAACCAAGATACATCCCCTTGACCAGAATTGAACCCAAGACCCTTCAGTTAGAAGGCCGATGCTCTAACCACTGAGAGAAAGCCGGCTAGGGCTACAACATGATCTTTCAATATCTGTATACATTGTAAAATGATTACCACAATCAAATTAATTAACATATCATTACCTCTACATAGTTATCATTGTAGATGTGTGTGTTGAGAAGATTTAAGATCTATCCTCTTAGCAAATACAAGTCTACTATACAGTATCTTTAACTAGCATCGCCATACTGTACATGCAGTCTCCAGAACTGAAACTTGATGCCCTGACCAACATCAATCAATTTCCTTCTCCCTACCCCCTTCCGCTCCTGACAACCACCACCCTATTCTCTGCTTTTATGAACTTGCTTACTTTAAATTCCACATATGTGACATCATACAATATTTCTTCTTTTTGTTTTGCAGAGCATGATATACTCCAGGTTCATCCATGTTGTGGCAAATGGGAGGCTTTTCTTTTAAAGGCTGAATAATTTCATGTGTATGTACATGGATTTATCTATCCATTCATTTGTCAAAGGACTTTTTAGGTTGTTCCAAAAATCCAAAAGCTTCTCATTTAATCATTTATTAGCCTTGATATCTGGGACAAGTCTTTTATGTAACCTGAGCCTCAGTTTCCCATTTGTGAAATGGAGTAATAATTCTGTATCTGTCGATCTCACTGGATTGTTATAAGGATTAAATATGAATGTGAAAGCTCCTTATAAAAAACTTGTTTCTATTATCACAATTAGATTTTCTTGTAATTTATACTTTTTTCTCTGATTTACTGCATTTTTTAATTTTGCTAATAAAATAATTTTAGATTTTTGTTTATATGCTTCTTCTGTAAAGCCAATATCTATGTTATTGGCTACTTATAAATATGAATTTTAACATATTAAGTTTTCTTAAAGTGGGCAGCAAAGGAAAGAGGGCAGAGAAAACAGAGCTGGGGGGAAAAAACATAGGGAGAGGGAAAATACCATAAATCAAACGGAAACAAAAAAAATCAGTCCTCTCTTTCAAAGTCAGGGACAGGGCAAAAGTCTGGGATTATGACCCAGATGTAGAAATAATCTTTATTCAGAAAAAAAAAAACCTCTGCAAAATAATGTTTAGCTAAGGAATAAGTAGGGATAAATTGGATATTAATTTTTATCAAATATATTCAAATTAATTATCCTTTTGATTCTGAAGTATCTTAATTTTTCAGACTAGTTTTCTATGAATATAAGGGTTTGAATTTTTACTTAATGGTTCATGCTTGATTCCAAACTGGATTGCAAATTCTCAAGAGAAGGGGGTATAATTCATATTTTTTGGTATCCCTCTCCAAGCTTGTCAGAGCTCTGAGTCCTGAAGGGGAATGATCAATTTATGGCAAGTACTTTTTGTAGAGTGATGTTTCATGTTCCTAAAATCATCATCACTATCTTCTTAATTAGAACATAGGATTATTAGCCTTTTATTTATGGAAGCAGTTTATGTCAACTGTGAGGAGGTGAGAGCTAAAATCTTAAATGTCAAATAATTATGAAAACTAAATGGCATGAGTTTGGGGAAATTAATCAAGTGAACTTTAGGATAGTATTCAAACAGCAACTATGTTCTTGGAGTTTGCATAATTAAAATTTATGCCTAGCATCTCGGCTTTTCCTGCTCAAACGCAGAAAGCCACCACCCAGCCTTGCCAAAGTTGTCATTCTGAGCTTAAATCAAACGTGGGTTCTGCTTCAAGAGGCCATGTCCTCCTGGCACGGTTCCACCATGGCTCAGGTCGCCAGGGCTGGTGCAGAGAGGAAAGTTTAAAGAGGTATAGCAAGTAAGAATGTGTCTTTTGATTCTATGTCCAGGGAATTGATTAATTTTGTATAATTGCATTGAGGAGTTATTGAGAGATCAGAGCCAGGGATGGAGTCCACATTTATTCTTCCATCTGTTTTGGCCTGAAAAATGAATCACTTTGAATTCTTACTCTGTAAAGTTGCTATTACACCACCCTTGATGCAAAACACAGGTCATTTTTATGTGTCAGCACTGCTCATGCTGAGCAGCTGCTCAGAGTGGCTCATTCATAGTTCATGCATCTGAAAAGTGGATTATGTGTATTTAGGTTGCTGACTTCCCAATCCTATTTCTGATTTCTTTTTTTTCAATCCTCACCTGAGGATATTTTTTCCATTGATTTTTAGAGAGAGTGGAAGGGAGAGAGAGGGACAGAGAGAAACACCAATATGAGAGAGACACACCGATTGGTTGCTTCAGGGCCAGGAGCCTGCAACCGAGGTATGTCCCCTTACCGGAATCAAACCTGGGACCCTTCAGTCCACAGGCTGACACTCTATCCCCTGAGCCAAACCAGCTAGGGCTTATTTCTGATCTTTTCATAGCAGAACCTAAAAGCCTTATATTAGGCTTTTTATTACATAAATTAATTTTTTTCTTTCACATCAGTGTCCTCAATGGAATTCCTTAAATCTAATAGCACAAGTAAATGAATACAGTATAGTTGTTTTTCCTTGAATTCTATAAATGCCACCTATGAAAATCTCCCCTCCCTCTGTCCTTCCTTTCATCTTTCCCAAATCCACATGTTTTACAGAATAAGAGGATACCAATCAACATTTCAGTTGAAAAGAATTGAGGTATGTAAGCTTCCTGAATTTACCATTGCTTAAAGCATTGCAATATTATATACTAGGGCTGCTAATGACCAGCACATCTTAAAGTGGGATAGCTTTTACTAGTCCTATTCCCCTAAAATCAATTAACCATATATTCTTTGTCTTAACTTTTTTATTGTTACTTCCACCTTTCTGCTGAGTTCCCAGGAAACAGACCTTGGAAGTGGGATGGAGCTAAGGGGTGGGATGAACAGTCTTTGTCCAACAAACATGCTGATTATTCCTAATATTTTCAGGTTTCTTTGGAGATTTTGGTGTGAGCAGATGTTATATGTCCTCAGGGTGTCCTTTGTCTCCAATTGAAGATCATCCAAACTCTGAAATCTCACAAGGAAATCTAACGGTTTTTCTTGAACAAAACTAGGAGACATCGACCCCTGCCAGCATCATTAAGAAATGAACTATTATGTTGATCTCCTTACAAAATCCCTGGTTTTCTGAGAAGTTTCTCTCTGTGATGCTTTGGAAAGTTCTGCTGCTTGTCAAAAGTGATCAATCTTGATTCCTAAAAAGCTGTGGCTGGAATTCTAATGGCAACATGTTGTGAGTTGGCTTTTTGCATTAAAAAGGCTTAAGCAGATATTGTCCCCACAAAATGGTAATCTAGAGACTAGATTCCAGTAAAACAGTTTGTAATTACATGGGTTTTTGACATTAGTTGGTCATTCATACCATAAATGATAGACTACTCAAAAATGAGAACACAAGACTCTTACATTTTAACTAGAGGCCTGGTGCACGAAATTCGTGCACTGAGGGTGGGGGTGGTTCCTCAGCCTGGCCTGCTCCCTCTTGCAGTCCGGTACTCCTCAGGGGATATCCACCTGCCGACTTAGGCCAGATCCCCTTGGGAATTGGGCCTAATCCGGCAGTCAGACATCCCTCTTGGAGTCCAGGGCTCTCGCAGTCCGGGACTCCTCGCTCCTTATTGCCCACCTGCAGCAGAGGTGGGAGAGGCTCCCGCCACTGCCACTGCACTCGCCAGCCGTGAGCCCGGCTTCTGGCTGAGCAGCGCTCCCCCTGTGGGAGCGCACTGACGACCAGGGGGCAGCTCCTGTGTTGGGTGTCTGCCCCCTAGTGGTCAGTGCACATCATAGCGACCAGTTGTTTCACCGTTCGGTTGATTTGCATATCAGGGTTTTATTATATAGGATGTATTTTAGCTAAGGATTTAGTTGACAACCAAATACTGGCAAATTCAACATGCTTTTAGAAATTACTTTTACAGGGACTTTGACCCAACCCACTTAAACTCCTTATCACCCAAATTAATCAGAACATTTTGGCAGTTGTTTGATCAGAGGTATTAGGCTTTCATTGTACACACTGATGTATAATGGGTGAAAGTTTGATGAAAGGGGACTTCCAGAAATGTACCACTGGAATTGCAAATATAATTAATATAATTAAACCAACATTTTATTTTATGCTTTTATTTCCCACTTTATTTATGATTCAGAGTTATAAACTTTGGAATAATGAGTGTAAATTGAGTATTTCTTGCTATTCAAGGATAAGCTAAAAAGGCAACTTAATATTTCTGGGTAGTTATTACACATAAGAAAAGGTAGGATAATAATCATTAGCACTTATCAGTGTTCTAAAGTGTGATTACTATGTTCTAACAGCATGTTAGGATCTTTATGTGGGTTATCTGACCTAATCCTCATAGCAGCAGAATAATACAATTTCTACTGTTATTTCCACTTTACAGGTGAGAAAACTGAGGTCCAACAAGTTTAGTAAGGATGCAAAGCAGTCTGGCTACAGAGCCCATCTTTTAATCATGATAATTAATTATAGAGAAGTATCCCCTGTTTTCTTTCTAACATCAATCTGCTGCTTTGGCCCTCCATCTTCCCACACCCTCAACAGACACACACTGGTAACCTTCCTTGGTAAGTTTATTAGTATTTGGAAGTGATCTTAGAAAAGATGTCTTTTCTGCAGTTCTCAACACATTTAACACCCATCTGCTCATCACTTTTGTACTGACTAGGAATAAATCCACTTGTTTTCATACTTTCTGTTCTTCCTTGAATATAATATTTATCATTTAATCTAAATACATATGTTCTCTCCAATTTTCTGAATCATGGGGAATGTTAAGAAGGTATTTTACTGAGCAGAATGTTAGATGAAGTGTGGGAAATTGGTTCAAATAAAATGGAAAATACATTCAGATGTTATTTATTTTGAACTTTAACACAACATATATTTTTGAGTGCTCCTACATGGGTTCATACACTGAGGGAACAATGATAAAGTAAAGAGCTTAGTTGTGGCACACAAGGGAGAGAGTGCCAGGTAAAAACCTAGGTAAAGACTCAGGACTTGTCTCTGAGGTAATTAAGACACCTTACCAACGTGTATTTAATTAGAACCAAATGCAAATATAAAAACATTTCCACCATCTAAGAGGAGGCGTTTGCTTCTTAATTTTTCTCTTTCCACTTTAAAGATGATAATGGCAGGTATGCCCTTTCTGAGATTCGTGGGACAGTGGGGGTTTCATGTTCTGGGGGCCTGTCAGTCACAAGAGCTGAACTCACTTCTCTCACAAGGCCACACTCTTCCACTCTCACTGCCCACAGTTATACACATGTCCTTGACCCCTTGTTATGTCAGACTGCCCAGAGCCACAAGCTGGGGCCACCTCACCTTTGGCTGCTCCTTCTTTGGTCTCTGTGGAACCACCTTTCACTGAGAGACTCTGTGAAACACTCCCCTGGTGGCACACCTCTGCACAGCTGCTTAAGCTTCTTGGAAGACCATCCTCCATTAGCATACAGAGAGCCCTCATCAGTGCGCCACATACCCAAAGCCAGGAAAAACAGTTTTCTTCCCAGCAAATCTTCTGGAGATAATAAATGCTGTATTAAATAAAATAATTATTTTATTTCCCCTTTGGCCTGTTTGCAAGGAAGGTCAGATCTCAGTGTTGCCCAATTACTTCTCATAATTGTTTTCCATCCCTCCTACATTACTATATGTTTTTTTCTTAATTTTAACATTTAAAAAAAATAGATTTTGAGAGAGAGGGTAAGGAAGAGGGAGAGAGAGAAAGAAACATCAATATGAGAGTGAAACATTGATCACTGCTTCCTACATGCCCCCTACCAGGGATTGGGCCCACAACCCAGGCATGCGCCTGACTGGGAATCAAACAGGCAACACTTTGGTGAATGGGACTGACACCCTACCAACTGAGCCACACTGGTCAGAGTGTACTATATGTTTTTTGTCTTACAGAATGGTTTTGACTTTGAGTATTTATGTTTTATTGTAAGCTTATCTTATAAGCTTACACATCATTTTGGAAATAGGTAGATGTATAAAGTTTTTATCTTCAACTCTTAAAAAATGTTTAAATTTATGTGTAATGTAATATCGATTAAATCTTTATTTAAACTCTTACCTCATCCTCTGACCAGCCCATACATGTGCCTCTGCTTGTTATGTAATGGTGGAGTTCTGTCTACAGTTCTGGTTCTGAAATGACGAAAACTTCTCAGAGGGGAATGTATTCCACATGTCATTCATTTTTAATCAACCCATAAATATTTTGTTGTGGTGGGCAATGGCGGTAGTGGTGGCCAAGCAAAGGTGATAATAATGATGATTGGAGTCACTGAAGACTTTGGCATACTTTGATATGTTAATGTATCTTTTTGTATATTATCAAGATGTTTCATAGCTTTAGCTTAGTTGTCAAGATTGGAGTAAACTTTAGGAAGCGAACTCCTTTTGAGACAAACCAGTTAGTTTTTTGTTTGTTTGTTTGTTTGTTTTACTGATTAACTATCAGCTTCATCCAGGGTTTATAATGCAGCAAGCAAGCTGAATTGGCTATAGGAAACTTTGTGCAATGTCTTTGAATACCTTAATGTTGACATGAAATCCATAGTTCACAATTTCAGGATATGCTTCTTGAGGGAAGAGAGGAGGGCAGGAGCAAAACAACAATGCGAGAGTTCAAAAGGGTTGAAGATGCACTTGAGGGTATTTGGATTGGCACTCTGAGCTCACGGATGCTTGTGATTGCTTATCTGACTTATCTAAACTGCTGACGTCAAAAGAATTAGGCTAGAAATCTTATGATTACAGCTTTTCTTGTGATCTTTTCTGGTATTTCCTGTTTCCTGTCAGGCCAAATATACTTCGAGGGAGGGTTATTTTATGACATTTCTCTGTTTCTGCCTCAGCTAGAGCCAGCGGTACAGGGAACATGAAGTAAAAATAATTAAGAACAACATCAAAAAGCTCTGTCCAACCCTATCCCCTCACAGTCACTGACATTTCTTTTTAAACATCAAAAAATGTTTCTGTAATGGTTCGGAGTGGGGTGTTATTTTTAATGGAACAAGCTCTATTCATTAAAAAGAAGAAGCCACTTCAATTGTACTTCTAACTATACCTTATTTGGGTGGTATAAGCAGGCAGGCTATGAATGGCCTTATGTAGGCAGCCAAGAAGGCTTCTGAGAGGAGGGAGAGATAGTTTTGAAGGAAAAAGAAGGAGAAATGAACACCAAGGTTACACTTTTCCTTAGGGGACACAAAAACCTTACAGATGCAGGATATTACAATTTTAAAAGAGTGGGTGTGGATAAGCTTCATAAAATTTTGCCTAAATGTTGCTGGTAAATCTTCAACTTGCTTGCACTGAGCTCAGTATGTTAGCAAGGAGAGACTGAGGGATTGAGAGATTAATCCTTGGTTTATGGGCCAATAGCCACATGCACTGGCTCTGTCTGGCCCACCCTCCTGAAACTCTACCTCTAGGCAGCAATGCAGATAGAAACAGAGCTATTGAACAGGATCTCAGTAACATTTCATTTATGATGGGTCCAGCAACCAGCAGCTACCATCTCTATTTACCTTCTATAACCTTGTTTAAGCTCACAATCTCGTATAAATTCTCACCTCTTGTATTCTTTTCTGGTGGACAACTGACTACCCTTTTAATACACCACAGTCACTCTAGATGGGGAAGGAGAGGAGGGAGATGGGGAAGTTCACAAAAAGAGGACTTGGGACTTGCCCAGAGCAAATATTAACCTAAGTTTGAAAACAAGAGAAATACGTGTACAGATATATGCATATGCACTTGTGGGTACACATATCATTATTGCTTGTGTAGGGTGGACATCACACCTTTATATAACACAATCAGAGATGTTGCTGCTTGGGAGTAGAAAAAGACAGAAAATTAGATTTAAAGAGATTATTGTGTAGAGAAGAAATTCTTGGAGTTGAGGAGTTTAAGGATTTGACCATGGCAGGCAACATGGCTGAGTCAACAACAAGGCTGGACATCAAGGGACTTCAAATTGGCTCTAAGGATGCTATGTAAGCTTTGTGGGGGCCTCAGTTTTCTCATCTGAAAAATGAAGTGGTTCGATTATTTGATCTTTCAATTATACAATGCAAGGACCTGTACTTCTCCACTTGAAATTTTTCAATGATTCTACAAAACTAAGATTTCTTATCCATATGTAACCTGGTCCCATTAATGTCCTTCCTTCTTTATTCCTTATGCCAAATGTCATACCAAGCTAAATAGATGAATCTCCTGTTCTCAATCATTTCTCATGCTTTTCTGCCTTTGTACCTACATTCATATTAACTCCTTTACCAAGTAGATCACCTATCCCTTCTTCTTGAGACCTTAACTGATAGACATAGCTGTAATGACTTGACCTGTCCACACAAAGCCCTCCTTGGTCACTCTAGAAAGGGGTGAGTTAACGCCAGCCCTCATGGAGTGTCTATGTCACTTGGTTTGTATTTGAGTATGTGGTTTTATCTAACTCATTACATTATAAACTATATAAAAACTGTGCTTTTCTTATATATTTTCTTCCTTATACTGTGGCAGCTAGCCTTGAAAGAATTGTTTGCTTAAAGAAACACAGCAATCTGAAGACAGGAAGAAATACGACTTGGCAAAGGTAGACTGTTCTGGGACTGATTCAGGTCTTGAATCTGGGGAAGAGATGAGCATGGCTGGAATGGGAGCTCTGGGTGGAAGAACGTCCAGAATACAAGTCCTTCAGGACAGAGTGGTGTCGAGTGGTAAAGTGCTTTGGCTTGATGATTTGTGTATTATTTCTTGTGGGTCTGTATAAAATGTTACAGGACCTGGGAAAATTGGTTTTTACATTAAAGGGAAAATATTCAGCCAGGCCAGCATGGCTCAGTGGTTGAGTGTTGACCTATGAATCAGGAGGTTACGGTTTGGTTCTGGTCAGGGCTCATGCCCAGGTTGTAGGTGTGCAGATTAATGATTCTCTCTCATCATTGATGTTTCTATCTCTCTCTCCTTCTCCCTTCCTCTCTAAATATATATATATATATATATATATATATATATATATATATATATATATATATATACACATATATATATGTATATATATATACATGTATATATATAATATATATATATATATATATTCGTCTTCTCAAAATCCTCAATATCTACTAAATATGGTTAATAAACACTGAACTGATGGTTAGAAGTCCATTAGTATCCTCATCCCAAGTCCAGCTCTCCACAGCGGCTAATATAGTCCATATCCCATGACTGGGTAGTCCCTAGAATTTTTTGAATTTTGTCCACTGCTTCTTATTCTTGTGGTGTCTTCCATCTCTTTTTCATTTGGAGATATGTAGCTTATTTTGAAATGTACCTCAAATATCACCTCCTCTCTGAAAACGCCTTTAACACCCATCATACAGAAAGAATCACCACTCCCTTGTTTGTTGGCACAGACCTTCTGTATGTACCTTTAGTATAACATGCCACTTACCTAGTTCACTCACTCTATCCATCTATTCAACTCTACCTCAACTCTCTTGGTTCATGAATTTTTATTTTCTAAGGAATTAGACAGCACCTGGCACATGATAATCACTAAATAAATTTAGTTGAATAAACAGTCATGGTCCTTCCTCAATGTTCCCACAGAGTATTATTTCTATTGTATCTTAAAACATGTGCCATTCTGCCTTGATGTCAGTGAGTTGTTTATGTATTTGTCTTTTCCAACAGCTCAAAACCTCTTTTCCTTTGTAGATACAGAGCATAATGTTATGCATGGAGTAGACACTCAAAAGATAATTATTCAATTGAATTGTTTTGGAAGACAAACCTAAAAATCTGAATTACATATTTATTTCCCTTTTTGAATATTTTGAATAAATAACCAGTAAATATAGGTTTCAAATTCTTCTATTTCTTTGTTGGGAATAAATCCCTATTCAGTTAATACTTCTTAAGTAGTAGAAGATGCTAAATATTTGTATGTAACATTAAGACATTTTCCATTCCGTGACCTCCTAGAGTGTTTCTAATTAATTTTACAGTGTTTGAGAGACTTAATAATTTTTTTTCAAAACTAACTTTGCATTAGTTTAATTTTATCTATTTATATTCTATAGCACAATTATCACCAAATCAAACAATAGGGTAATTAGGACTAAAGAGGGTAGAAATAATTTACTTTGAGTCTATAAATATGTTGAATTTATAATTCTTAATTTTATATACCAATTTAATTGACAAGGAAATCTTTTCTTTTGTTCTATAGAATCCAAGAAAAGCAGTGTGAAACTCAACTAATATTTAAAGAAGAAATGAGACAAATAGATAGGTGTACCTAAACGTGGAATGAGTTATAGAGAGAAGGACAGGGAGGGATACAGCAGTTTCTTGGTATCAACTCCCATAGAAGAGGCAATAAATGATTCCTGTTAAAACGCTAGAAGAAAATAGTGATCCCTGTTAAAATGCTGGCACCTTTCCTTCTCCCAATGTCTCCCACCCCATCTTCAGCCTAGGACCTAGAGAAGAAGGGGGGGAAAAAGAACTCTCAAAAATTTCCAATTAGCATATTCAAACAATGAAAATGTATCAGACCTGATGCCAGTACAATTCACTGCATGATTATGACAACTGCAATTGGTATTAGAATGTGGAAACTGACCAGAAAGGTGTGACTTGTCTACATCCTGTTTCTGGCAGGCATTCAGTTGAACTTTTCAGTGTCAAAGTCCTGAGCTGGTTGCTGAAAAGCATGTTATATTTTAAGAGAAAGAGAGAGAACAGAAAAGGTAGAACAATTGGGCTTAGCATAGGCATAGGAATGTAACTAAGTATTATTGAGTATGCAATACTCAAGTATAGGGCCCAGCACCTGGTAGCTCAACCAATGTGTAATGGAGATAATGCCTTTTGAAATATATCTGTATGCTATTTACTTTTGTATTGTCCTGTGTGTATCTTCTCCTGCTACCCCACCAGAGGCACCAATCAGGGATGATTAGAAATGCTATAGCAAGAAGGAAAAGAGAACGAGAGAGAAAGTTAGTATTCATCATTTGTTCTTTATAGTAAGAGGCTTTTTGTTTAGTTGGTTTATTTCTTCGTTTTTGTGTGTGAGTTTGCAGCAGAACAATAAATTTGAGAACTGATCTTTGTGAAAAGGTGAAGAAACTCTCTATTTTTTATTATATCCCATTAACAGTGAGAATTAGGCCTACAGATATGGTTTGTTGCTCCTTCCACACTGAGGCTTCCTTCTCCTGGGGAGAAGGAGATGGCATAGGGTAAGCCATCTACTCCTGACACCCTGGGGAGTTGTGGGGAAGAGACTCCAAAACAGAACCCAAAGTCCAGATGAACATGCCTTTGCTTCCCCGTCTCAGGTTGGCCCTTATGTTGCATGTGGTGGAAACATGTGTGGAGCCCAAGACACACATTCGCCCACATACCACGTTGGAGAGAAGCAAGGGTGGGGAAAGTATCCAGAAGAAGCAATTTAACCTGGAAGAGAGGGACCACCCCTTCATTAATTAGCATGTATAAATTTTCTTATCTCCCATTAGGATGGTTTGATTAGTTGAAGGAGAGAAACAGACTAGACTTTATTGCACATATAAGTGTGGAAGTTTGTGAGTTGTTACAAATGTTTTCAACAGTGACTGTTCCCTCTTCATTTCTTCATGTATTTTTTATTACACTTCTTACACTTGAATTCAGTTTCTTTGTAGTGACCTCACCTCACTTCCTTCCTATGCTTGGCTCTTTACCTGTCCCTTTCTCTTCTTATTCAGAATCACTTTCTTTGGCAAATTCTATCTACTTTTCTGAATGAATTGTTGTCACAGACTCTCTAAATGAATGTGTCTTTGGGGTTTCAGAAATGGTCATAAAGTCTATAGATTTATGTGAGATATTTGGGTGCCATTCAAAAAAGAGATGGAGAAGGAAGCAAAAAAGATCATCTTGGGCTTTGCCTTCAATTCCAGAGGTTGGAGATCATCTGAAGATTCAATGGGAAAGGTTCTAATTATTGCATTATATGTGACTTATTACCCTCGGTTATTTAATTTTCCTTTTTAATACCTTTATTAAAGTTTACATTCATTCCCATTATGTCTCTCACCTTGATTTTATTTTATAATTTTCATTTTTCAATTTCTACTACCAAGTACATACAACTGCTACTCAATCTCTCTTGAAATTTGTCCTTTGATCTCTAGGGATTTTATTTTTCTGCATTATGCTTGACTCCTTGGACTCACTTTTAAGGCTATACACAACTAAACCTTGCTTTGTCTCTGTCACCTATGCCTTCTACATTTTAAGGTTAATCTTGTTCCTAATGATAAGAACCATGACCTTTAGGCTCTTCTTTAGTACTCCCTCAGCGCTTGTGTGGAAGAGCTGATGAAATAACAAAATACTCAGAACAGGGACTGGATTTATAATCTATAAAATATCATGTCATGTTTTTCTATGTGAGAAGTACTCTTAAGGAAGGTATCTGATAATTTTTTAATCTGAGGAAATTTAAGACAAGTGTAAAGGTATACAACTGACCTTCTAGGGTTGTCTCTTAGCATTTTAGAGATTGAAGTCAATTTTAAATAGAACTTTATGGAAAGGTCTACACTGTGTATCCCCTTGGCTGGGGCATCATATTAAATCACAAGTACTTTGAGCTTTGCTTACTATTTTCATATAGTGTATATACCTACTATGTACTACGAAGTGTATTGATAATTAAAGAGTGAAAATAATCAGAGGGTAGGAAAGAGCACACATTTTCAATTGCTTCTATAAATTAAAAAATAAATGGGAGTTTTTGGTATTTTTACAATAAAGCTTCTAATGTTTTCCTTTTAGAAATTAATCAGATGCAAGAGTCAGTGCTTTGCTGTCCAGTTAAACCAGTCTTGTTAAAAAAAAAAAAAAAAAAAAAAAAAAAGGGAAAAGAAACTGTTTCCAGGCAAAGAGCAAAGGACGTGGGAATAACATCCTCCATTCAGCTCCATCTCCTCAAAAGCTCATTTGTAGGACCGAGTAAACACACACCTTCCGCATTCTATTTTTGAAATTATGTAGAGAAATATACAGACTGTTATCTGTAAACGAAGTAACCTTCGAAATTCAGTTGATGTAAAATGTCTCAAGATGCGTGAACAGATAAATTATTTTTAAAGTATATAAAAGCAGGCATAATTTATGTGCAATTTGCTCTAAAATTTTATATGTATCAGTAAATTGTTACTTCTCTGTGTGAAAAGCGAACTGTCTCACATTAGTTTTGCACATACTTTAGATATTTGTAATAGTTCTGAAATTCAGTCTTGTGTAGTCTATTTTAAAAGCTACAATGACTAATCCTAATCTTCTGGCAGAATATAAGTTTTAAAATGATTCCATTAAAAGGGAGAACTAGGATTCATATTTCTTAAGTAATCCGTGTCTAGAAAAAATGTTCATTCATGCATTTAACGGTAACTCGGAGGCTATTTTGTTCTTTCTGATAATTTCCCTTTTTCACTTATCAAAGTGTGCTGAGTAGCTGACATGTGAATGATTCTAGGGAGAACACAAAGAAAATAGAATGTTCTCCAGGTTTTGCACAAGCTGAAAAATCTAGGAGGGGGAGGAAGAAAATGTACATTAATTATACTAAAATAAAGTGATTTGCCAGTGAAATAAATACAAAGAAAGTTCTGTGAGCCCTCAGAAGAGAAAGACATACCTTTCCTGAGTAATCTCAGGAAGGCTTTGCACCGGAAAGGGCATATGAGGGTCTGAAGGAATAACAGAAGCTAGGGACATGGAGGAAAATCAATTCAGGCCTTGAGAACAATAAGCAGACAGCAAGTAGGAAGCTGTGGGATGCTTGTCCTGTCTGGGTGGGATGTAAGTGCTTAGAAGGCAGTAGTGACAAATACGGTGGGAAAAGTGAGCTTGTTCCATCCAGAGAGTGGAGAGCTTTGAATGCAGGATAAAACAATTTAGATTTTCTCTGCAGACCATGAAGAATCATTGAAGGATTTTGAAGAGGGGCGAGATATATTCTGATTTTTCTTTTGGTGTTATTGATCTGAATTACAGAGTATAAAGAAGAAGGGTAGAGAGGGTACTATAGTTGGAGGCTATTACAACATTTCAGACAAAACTGCATGAGAATTGACTAAAGGCCACATATATAACCGAATAGAAAGAAGGCACTACGGTGCTGAAAATAGCACCAATATTAATAATTATGACAGTTAACATTTACTGAGAATGTAGTAGGGCTTAGGTTCTTTTCTAGGTACTTATTTCTTGCATTATCTCATTTAATCCTTACCGTTTGTGAAGGTGTTAATGTTATTCCCTTTTTACATAAGAGGAAACGGAGGCAGAGAGAGATGAAGTAATTTGCTCAGGTTTACACAGGTTAGTAACAGATAGTCAGGATTTAAAACTTAAAATTTCAACATTGCAACAACACTTGATTACTCTTAACCAGTCTTATGTACTTAGAACCAATTGGAATTGGAGAGCTGGAGAGAGCAGTTGTGAACCTAGGCTTCTGCAGGGGTGATGTCTTTATGAAAACAAGGAAGTCAGGTGAAAGAACAGGTTTGGCTCAAGGTGAGATTATGTGTTATGGTTTTGACTCAATTTTGCATCTGCATTTCATAGACAGATTAAATCATCAATGATTATTATCCAGTAGAGCTACAGACTAAATGCAGGCTAACATCTACAAGAAGTAGTTTTAGAAAAATGTTATGAATTAATGTCAAGTAATCTCTTATTAAGACTAATTGATTCTTTGATTATAGCAATTTGTCCTGCTTTGAATGAAATCATTAATATTGATGAGTATTGGAAAGTGTGTTTGAATTTTTCCAAGTGTTTTATGTATTTTATAGCCAATACTTTCAGTTGACATTGAGGTTTAAACTAACAAGGGCTTGTTTCCATGCTGAAGTTGTAGACAGAATTCTGATTCATAAATTGATAATTTTTCTTCTCTCATTAAGCATTTGATTCATCTCTGAATCCTTGGTATACATTAAGTATCCAATAAGTGCTCTTTGAATTATAATGATCAAGTGTTCAGTCTTCAACATCTTTAATTTATGTCATGCTTGATACGTGAGGTATTTTAACATGGCACTTTAAATGTCAATTTGAATTGTAGAGTGCTGGAATCAGAGAATTCCTTTGGAGATTTTCTCATCTGAAGTTGTTTGATTTTAAGGGCTGAGTGAAAAGCTAATTTATATTTGTATTCTTGAAAGACAGGACAAGTACAATGACTACGGAGAAAATAAATTTTTTTTGAGGGAGTTGTGTGTTTTTATATTTTCCTGAAGCCAAGGGTTATTGAAATGAGAACAAGCTTAATAAATAAGTAAAATGTAATGCAATATTTAGGCCAGGAACATCCAAATGAAAGGTAAGTTCTATAGCTGCAGAGTCTGCAGTTATTTGGTTGAATTCTGAAATCAAATTATTTATTCAACTAAGAACAAGGCCTGCTAAGGGATGTCTAGTCTTACATAGATTGCAGACTGGAATCACAATTAGAATAATATTTGCACTTACAGCACTTGAGAAGTCATGTATTTCTTTCCTGTCCTTTTTCCCTCTCCCCACTCTCCAACTTCTGGGCAAGGTCTCACCACCAAGCTCTAAAGCTTACCTCCTATTGACTATAAATGGGGATTTTTCTCAGGGCCTTCCCAGCACTTGAAGCTTGGATCTAAAACTAAAGTCTACAAAGTAAATAGAAAAGCTCTAACCGGTTTGGCTCAGCGGATAGAGCGTTGGCCTTCGGACTCAAGGGTCCCAGGTTCGATTCTGGTCAAGGGCATATACCTTGGTTGTGGGCACATACCCAGTAGGGGGTGTGCAAGAGGCAGCTGATCGATGTTTCTCTCTCATTGATGTTTCTAATTCTCTATCCCTCTCCCTTCCTCTCTGTAAAAATCAATAAAATATATTTAAAAAATAAATAGAAAAATGTAAAGGAAGTACAATCCTTTGACTTATTTTTTTTGGCAATACTATTTTTCTGGATTGGCCAAGATTTATGAGTTCTCATGTTTGCCCATCTACATATAGTCAATAAAGCCATATGTTGGTTCACATTTAAATTACTCAGAACATGCCCTCATCATGTAAGTTTTGTAGAGTAGATATGGGCCTTTGAGATTCAAATCTGGTTCTGTCACAGCCTCAATGTGTGACCCTGGACAAGTTGTTTAGTCTCTTTGATCTATTCACTTGATCTAGTGTTAACTAGATAATTAGACAACCCTTCATTTTCTTCATAAAGGAAAAATGATGGGACTATTAATAACATTAAGTAATTGGGTACAATTCAATGGACTAAACTGATGCTCTGACTGGGCATGCCGATCTAACCTCCAGAATCCTTCTCCAGGGTGAACAGTGCCAATGCTCAGCTCTGGGGGCACGCCCAGATGCACACACCCTGCCATGTAAAGATGACAAGCCTCTCTTCCTCTTGTCACCCCCATTTCCTCCTCCAGCCTTTGAATAGTAACCAATAGTCTCCAGTGAATGCCCCTCTGAAGATGACAGGACGGCTCACACGTGTCACCTCCTCTCTAGCACTTTCTCACTCTCTTCAGGGAACACTGTTCCCTTCTGCCTCCCATCACTCACAATTCAGTATATTTCATCTTAAAATCTCTCACGAATACATTTTTATGCATTTACTTTCCCATAAATCTTTTTGCTCTCCCCTTAATTACTTAAGCAAAATCTCAGAATACTCTTCTGTTTCACTTGGGAGAAACAATGTTCCAGTCTTGTCTAGAAGTATGAGCAAAAATAACGATGCCCTTCACTAAGGAAAAGAAAAGCTGAAAACTTTAAGGTTAAATATGACTTATAAAGAAACACTGACATCTGTCTCTAAAGTCCTTTAGACTGTTGATTCTATTCAGAATTTCTGCAATTTTGTGGTTTTTAAAAACGTAAAACTATTCATCCATTATGGACAGCAGTCAAAATATACATAGACTGTCACAGGATTTAATTTTTCTGTTTTTGGTTACTAACATGGCAAAAATATTGTGTGCTATAAATGTAATAGGTTAAATCCCACAGGTAAAGAGGTAACGAGAGGGGAATAAATGACTGTGGGGAAGGTGGGGGCAGGAGTGGAGATCAGGAAAGTCACTACAAAGAAAAGGATGCTTGAGCTGCTAGACTTTGTAGTTTGAACAGACATTTCCAGTTGACTGAGTCAAAGAAAGACATCCCTAGCCCAAGGCAAGGCTCACAGGCAGGGCACCACTTGAATAGCAAGTCGTTTAGTATTGTTGAAGAAGAAACTGAGGCGCTGAGGTAAAGGTCAGATGAGAGAGAGAGAGAGAGAGAGAGAGAGAGAGAGAGAGAGAGAGAGAGAGAGAGAGAGAGAGACAGAGAAACAGAGACAGAGACACTACTATCTGGTTTGGCGGTTTTTTTGTTTTTGTTTTTGTAGATGCTTTCTACCTTAAACCCCTGTACAAGAACCAAGCATAGCTTAAACCATCACTTTTCAAAATAAAAACATACCAGATATTTTGAAATATTTTATAAGCGTTCCTGTGTCCCTCACTGGCAGGCTATTATAGTGAAAATGGCTCAGTTGAAGAGCACCTGGTGGGAGGAGAACATGCAGCATCAGCAACAAGGTGTGAGACCATTTGGAAAGTGAAGCAACCGGTCTTTGGGGGCTTCATCATATGGCCCCAAAAGTTAATATGGAGGATCAGGCTTTATGCTCATGACAAAGTGTGAGCCTGAGAATGGGAAGGCAGGGGAGAAGAAGACAAGGTGTTGAAATGGAGCCTGCCTTGAAACCAAGGCAGCCACCGAGACACATTCCAATTAAAGTGAGGCAGTAGTCCAGGGGCATAATAACACTCAACTAACTCAATTTTATAACATCCAGAAAAATGTACCTTTTAAGTGATAAAAAAGTTACAGGAGCTCTGTTTCCTCCCTGTAGTAGTGCTTTTTCAGGAACTAGACACTCCTAACATATAACATAAATAATAATACACCTAGTCCCACATGCATGCTAATATCTGCTGACTAGATAGTTTTATCATAGATGTGATTTGAATTATGCATCATACCTATTTAATATTCTGCAACAAACCAAGAGTGGTAATAGTTGAAGTGTCACAGTTAACTTTTCTGCCCAGGTGGGTTTTTCCATTTTTTCTTATACTACTCACATGAAATTTGGGATTCCTTGGGCATTACCTCATTTCTTCTGACCAAAACCTACTTCTCTGGGCACCCATCTCCAATTTGCCACAGAAAACTCAGTCCTATTGCTTTCCTTCTCTTTCCCAACTATTCATTGTTTACCAAAGACTAACATTGTGTTTTTCTTCCTTTGAAATCTTTCTTTCCCCCAGACCATTATTTTTTAGTAACATTCTTTTTAGACTTTTAGGCAACTTAAAACAATGCCTGTGTAAATGATTAAAAACAAAATTAGTCAAGTTTCGATTTCCTAGTCTCTTTCCATGCGAAAGAGGGAGATAAGTTTTGGAATATCTTTCCCATCTAGTTCCCCATCTCTCACCACCAATGGTACTAGTATGCCAGGGCTAGCCCCGACTTCAAATACATAAACACAGGCTCACATTCATTCTTCCACAGTGGACCACCACTTTCCAAATATCTGCCAGCACACTCCTTAAGGAAGGTGGCACCCTGCATGCAATCACAGTGTATAGCATTATCAGGGCCCCTCGAGATCCTTCGCAGGGCTCCTGGGTATCTTTGTGGTTGCACTGCCCACTGTTAGAAACACAGCAAAGTTCTCCGCAACTGACCCGAACACAGCACATTCTTGTAACATGACAAAGCCCCAATGAATCATTTGCACATTTGTGGAGTTCATTTTTCCTGTCATCAATGAGGGAATCCGTATGACTGCCATTTATCAAAATGGGAAACTGAGGCAAGGAAGTTTACCAACTTTCCCATGACATAAAAAGCTTCCAGGCCAAACTCAGTCCTGGGATCATTCATATAGACTGTGGTTTCATAGTTAAACATTGGAAACTTATATTTTAACTTGTATCGAGCATTATAGAAAGCAAGCCGAGAAGAATATTCCCTCGGAGATAACTCTGACTTGTCAACAAGAAATTGCAGAGGCAGTAATAGACTTTAAAGAGCACCCAGTCCACCCCCTCCTTTGGGCGGCTGAAGCTCAGGAAATTCCACTTGCTTAAGCCATGGGGCAAGCAAGTGGTGAGCTGAGCCCAGGACCCAGATTTCTTGATTTTCAGGCTATAAATGCTCCCCCTACCACAACATTTAATTTTAAGATGCATTTCTATAACAGAGCAAACATTCATTCGTCACAGACCTCGGACCTTCTGCTGCACAGCCCGTCTTCCTTCCTTTTCCCATTTTTATGGTTTGACCTCTCCAAGAAAGGGACCGAAAGTAATCAGATCTGGCCCTGCTACCGTCCACACCTCACAGTCAATTTACCTGGAAAGCTGTGCAGAGCATCTTCATTCTCCAGAATGCCTCTCTGTCTGGTCGCCTGCAGCTCACTTTTGGATTTCCAAACCAGCTTGACCATCCTGATCATCTCTGGCAAGTCCCAGGGCAGCGGCCCCTGCTGGCACCCCGGCCGGCTGCCCAGGGAGGAGGGCAGCACACCTTCTGGGGCTGTCCACCTTCTGCCTAGCTCTGCCGAGTGGAAATAGCGCTCTAGCACAGGCATTCTGCCCTGTTCCCCAGCAGAGGAGGTAGGGCTGTTGCCGCCGCGGCGGGTGCTGCGAGCAGAGGGGAGATTCTTCCCGGGCACGGGAAGGAGAGCCCCCGTGAAATCCTCTCCAGCTTTGGAAAGGCAAGCCTCCTCCAGCCTGGCGCAGCCACCCTGTCCCTCCAGTCCCTCCACAAACACTGACAGCGACCGCGATTCGCTTCCCAGGGCTTCTCGCTGGTGAGAACCGATACTAGGCTCCTTCCTGAGAGATAGAACGCATTTCCCCCTTCTCTCTCAGGCACTGACTTCACAGCCCTTAATTAATCCCAGGCTGCAGCTGGAACCACAGCAGGGGAAAAGCCATCCAGGTTTTAGCATTTGCTTTTCCTCTTCTTCTGATTTATTTGTCCTCGATTCTCTTTTGGTGCTTGTCAAAGTTTGTCGAGTGGCCTGTTTAGCCGTTAAGGACTTCAGGCAAAAAAAAAAAAAAAAAGTGGGCTCCCCTTTGCCAGCTTCTCACAGGGGTCCCCTAGAGGCCAGCTCTGTGGGGGTGTTAGGTAAGGCGTCAGCCCTGTGGTGCAGGAAGCAAGCTTCAAGGAGCTCTTAGAAAACAGGGGAAGCTGAGCTCCCGCAGAACCGATTTGCAGCTGCTTCTCTCTGGATGGTCTGGCTGGGGGCCACCTTGCCTGTCCACTACTGTCTGCACCACCACGGGAATGGGGCTTTTCAAAAGGCTCTTGGATAGATCCTCAACACCACAGGTCATATAGCCTCCCCGCCTCCTTCACACCCCTCCCCCCTCTGCTGTCATTGGGTTCTCAGCGAACCTAACTGGATTTTGGCCTCTTAGTCAAATCCGTTTGTAACCTTAGCTGCCCTCCGTTGGAAGGGAAATAACATTGAATCACACTCCAAAGCTAACTCTGAAAGAAGTGAAGTAGGGAAGCATCGAGGTCCTCATGCAAATGTGCAGGAGGGTTGCATGGTCCGGACACATAGCTTGGGATTGTTAACAACCCACTTCATAGGAAAATAATCATAATTTCAAAGGTATTCGTAGGGGACATAAATGGCAGTGAGAAGAAAGGAAAGTAAGTGTCGAAGACTCACTTTCCAGAAACAGAGCCCTGTGGGCTTAATATTTGGGCCACTAGCTGCTGTGCCCCCACTGAGAGTGGTACAGTTGAGGACAATCATGGGTCGCGCGTCTAGGGTCCCAGGGCTCAGAGACAGAGGCGCTAACCTTGGGAGTCAGAACCCATCCAACAAAGAGGATGCCCCCTGCAGCTTGTGTGAAAAGCTCTGGACATAAACGAAGGCAGGGTGGTATTGTAGTTTGCACTTTTGCTAGCAAATCGGGTTTGTGGGAACAAACTGAACTTGAACATTCATGCGGATAGCTTCTGTTTTCTCGGAGGCCATTGCAACAATCCTGCCTTTCTCTGCATTGCAAAGTGCGTTATTTTGCTTGGCATTTTATTTTGCTGATGTAAAATCTGTCACTCCTGCTCTATATTTCTGTCAGCGTTGGTTTATCACACAATCGTTTGATGCTTCTTTAGGGGAGGGAAGAGGAGACCTGGGGGCGAGGAGGAAGACCATTGTAGGGCGTGTTTTATTTTCACGGCCTCATATCATTTTTTAAAAGTTGAAACCAGCTACTGTAATTTTGTTGTTTTTATTATTCTTCTAAACCCATGGTTGATAAGTTGAGTTTTCCATACAGAATTAGGTGGCTTTTCTTTTTTCTGGATAGAAAAGTACACTGGCAAGCCTACTGTCTTTTCTAATAGATAAAGAAGCGTCAACATCCTTTGAGGGTATAAAGCAACAGTAAATGACATTGAAAACACTACTGTTTATGAATTTATTAATTAAAATATTAATCAGACAGCTCTTCCCATAACAACCAGATATTCATACAACCCAATTAGGGAATAATCAGTGATCCATTTTTGAGAAAGATGTGTCTTTTTAAAACTTCCCTCTTTGTTAAGAGATGAAAGCATTTAAGCATCTGTCTGACACTTCTACCACTTTTGACAACCCTTCCAGTTCTTATCTTTTCTTTTCATCAGAGTGAGGGCATTAAGTCTCTCCAGAATCAAGACTGTTTTATTTAATAGGCATATTTCCTGAATAATGTCTTAAACTCACTCCTCAGTCACAAACTTCCTTGACATAACAACTGAAGAGTTTCCTAAGTGTTCGTCTATTTTTATTTTTGTTGAGTTTTTTTGCAATAGTACTTAGCATCAGGATATCCTGACCCTCAGAACAAAGGGGTTAAGAACAAAGAAAACAGATACATGATATGTCACATACACTAATGTAGTCATCATACAACTCCACATTACACATTTCTTAAAGAATGGCACTTTTTAAAATCCAAGAATATATTTCCACTGTATTCTCTATATTGTTCTACATATTTCCTTGTAAAAATATCTTAGAGAAGTTATGTTCAATGTTGGATCATTGAACATGAATACTTCCTAGTGGAGATGAATTAGGGCCAAGCAAACACCATCTCAAAGGTGGAAGAAGGAAGTTACTTCATTTGAAAGTTTGATAATTGGAAATGTTGCACAATTAAAAAAAATTCTGCCCAATATGGGATTCTCTTCATCTCGGGGTAGAAGTGCAAAAATACCACAAGAAAGGTCATTCTCATGGTATTTCTGGCTCACATAGAAACAGGAAGTACAGGAAATCTTGCGAGAAAGCTTGGCTCAAGAGATTTTTGGCTCAACTGCAAGCTCAGGAGATTGGGACAAACAGACAAAGATGCAAGCCTTTGTTGGACTAAAATCACTAAACCACAGAAATTCTCCAAAAGGTGATTTTGTCACATTCCATAGCTAGCATCTCACAGGCTGTGATCTCTTTCGCCTTTTAGAGAGTTCCTTTAGAAGAGCATTCTGTAAACCTATGATTTTAACCTTACTCAGTGCGCATCATTCACACTGAGACACTGCCTATCTGCAGCCAGAAGTTTGAATCACTGGGGATGGGGAAATGGGGATGGGGAGGAGGTTCTGTACCCAAAGGGGTCATGGAGCAAAGAGAACTCCTCTACTAGTATGTGGCATGTGAAGACAAATCTTAATATCCACAATTACGTGCTACCGATAGGAAATTTTAAGATACACTTTCAAAATAACCTCATTTTCCCCCAGGCATTGTGAGTCAACCTAACATCCCATTAAGAGGAAATAGATTAGTTCTCCTGTAAAAGAAATAGAATGAGTACTAGCAAAGTCAAAACAGCTTGTTCCAATGGACACCTAATACTATTAAAAAATACTTTGCCATGTGTTTGCAGGTATAAAGGAAAGAATTGATAGCCACAATACTAAAGTATATGGCCAAGAAAAAAAAGTCAAAGACAGAAGTTCCTCAAATAATATTTAGTTCAAGTCATTTCCTTGTAATGTTCATGAGATTCCCTAAGATCTTAACTCTTGTTTATATCAATTAGCCTATGCTAAATTGGATTTGTTGTAAATAAGTTTGCATAAAATTGCTGAAACTACTGACATCAAGTGAGGATTTACTATAATTGATTTAGAATCTGGATTATTTTGAAGAATATCTAGTGTTTGAGGGTCTATGTAAAAATCATGTAGACTTATGGGTGTTCTAGTCACTAGGCAGATAAGCCATTATCATATACTAGAGGCCCGATGCACGAAATTTGAGCAAGGGCCTCGGCCCTCCCAGCCGCAGCAGCTTGCCTTGGCCCTCACAGCCCTGGCTTCGTCCAGAAGGTCATCCGGAAGGATGTCTGGAAGGTCGTTTGGATGTCCAGTCTAATTAGCATATTACACTTTTATTATTATAGATGATTAAAAAAATAAAATATTTACAATACTAAATATTTTTGATCTAGAATGTGCATTTAAAAATAAAAACTTAGAAACATATACTCATTTCAATTTCCTGTTATTTTGAGTCTGTCAATAGATTCTCACAAAACTCCATTTTAATGAAAGTCTCTCACAAATATTTTGAAAATACTTTATACTCTTATTAGTTCCCACCCCTTCTCTTTCTTTAAAGAAAAATTTCAAGCTATTGAGGGAATTTATTCATAATTTATTAATTTCCTCCTGGCTTTTCCTCTCCATCGGTTCAAATATGGATGTGTAAACACACACACACACACACACACACACACATTTATGACCACTCTGGTTTCACAAAGGCAATGCAAATGAAATTCAAAATGAGCAAGAAAGGAAAAACAGGTCTTTCAACTTTGTTTAATATAGTCTAAATAGGAGAAGCTCAAACAATTTACAGTGTCCTTCAGGAAAAATAGAAATGTAATAACTCTGGCCTTAACAAATCTCAGGGAACAATGCCAGCAAGTGGGGAAAAGGATTTGGTCCTCAGACTGACCATAGAAGGCAGCACATACTTCCACTGTCACGTGGAAAGGGAGGAGAGTGGGTGGGGCAAGATGAGGGAAGATGAGGTGGGGGAAGTAGAGGGGTTGAGCTGACAGATTCATTGTTTGATTTTACAACAGGTGTCTGAACTATAACCAATCATTCTCTTATTCACTCTGCAAATATGCGAGAGCAGCAGCAGAAGGGAGACTCTCTTGTGCCAGCCCTTGGGTGCTTTTTCAGGCCCTGGGACCTGCCTGGCCTCCCCCATCTCGATCCTAGTTTGCATTGTGAATTGCCACTTCTTGTTTTACTTTTCTTTGTATATTTAAAGAGAAAGATCAGGGTTTTAGTTGGCATGAGACCTCTATCCTGGCTCTCACATATCTTAACGAATGAATGCTAAGTTGACTGTCTCTGACAGTTAACTCACAACAAACAAGTCCAATAAGGCAGGAGATGAAAACAAAATGGCCCGAAGACTAGGTTTTATCCACTTTGCTCCTTCTCTCTGCTGATGAAAATCCATATACATAAAAAATACATTGTTGCATGGTAACACTAAACACAACAAATCAACCCATTAACCAACCTGCCCTTCCCCCAACCATTGCTCTTCCCTCTGTTATTGAACTGATGCTTTGCTGTGTGATGATGGCATTCTCAGGCTAAAATTTTTCTAAGACTTCTCAACTTGTTTCTGATTGTGAAAGATCGTAAGTGGTGGTAGAATATGCTTTTCATAATTTCATATTTGGTGTGTCAACTTCTGAAAAAATAGTTACCACAATGAAATCTCTGAAGTAATTCTCTAAAACTACTTTTCTTAAGGTTATAAAAACGATGAACTCACCACTCCACTTTGCCTTAAACTTAGTGACTTGTCTATAAATGGGTGTTATGGCAATGACCATCTTATCCATCATTCTGGGATCTTGTAACAATAAAATAAGAGTAGAATGTGAGTTATTTGTAAAACCATAATGTCCTTTAAAATTTTTAAATGATTGTTTTTAAGCTATAGGAAATCATAATTGACAAGTTATCTAAGCTCTAATTTTAGCTATACTTTCCTAAGATCTATTAGAAAGCTGAGAAGTCAAACCACCTTAGAAATAGGTCCCACTTTGGAAATTTGTGGTCCTCATGAGGATTCAGAAGTAGAATAAAACAATGACAGGCGTATTGGGGAGAGAGAGTATTGGAGAGTGGCCCAATGGGAGAGAGAGCGAGGGATTTTATGGTACAAAGGTGAGGTAGGTAAGGTAGAAAAAATAATTGAGGTGGGAAAGAAAATAGATACATAAAGGACAAAGGCTGCACTAATGAAGTGGCCCACTAGGATAATTATTTGTTGTAACTGTGTTTTGGTGGTGTGGAAACAGCCCATGAACTGTGTCGAGGGTATAGCCTGCGTGATCTTTACCATGGGTTATTTAGTGCTTTGGCTAATACTGTATGAGTTCCCTTGATTGGGAATTTCAGTTTCAGTGCACAATGACTAACGGGTTATGATTGATGCTCATGAGCTGTACTTTGTGTCATAGGCTGTGCTAGAGAACATGTGCCTGTCTCCAGCTTCCCATTGGACTCATTTTCCTAAACAAACTATGTGGGCCTCAAATGTTTTGCTTGGGGTGTCTGTATTCCTCAAACAGTCTTATAAATTTGAGTGCTACTAGGTGATTTCCATTTATTTGATGTGTTTTTAGCAGAAGTGTAGTGTGTAAAACCAATTATAATGTTTAAAACGTGGCCTAAACAAAGTTGGAAATATGTTTCTACTTTTCTTTTTTTGCAAGTGAGATGTATGAATTCTGGAAGCTCTCAAGAATTCATCCAGCCTGAGAAGACCTCAAGGAAGCTGGAGGGGAGATTATCCAGACATCCTCAAAAAGTGCTGGGAAATGCCTGAGTGAAGTTTTGGCCTCTCAATATAATAAAAATAAACTGGACAACTAATATGATTAGTAAGATTATAAATATAAACAACATAAAAGTGGGAAGATGGTAAGGAATGAAACCTTCTAATAGCACCTATTTTTTCCCTTGGCATCCATTTTGTTTATGTTTATGGAGTTCAAAGTCAATTTGGAAGAAGAAAATTTCAATTGCTATATGTGTAGGGCATTTATCCTTCCACCTCTTCAAAATATTCTGTATTTTCCCTTCTTTCTTTCACTTATTACCTTCTGGAGATTACGAATCACATAAAATATCTATGCTTAAAGGTGTCTCTCAGATGCATTCCTAGAGCAAGGCTCCTCAAATGTTATAGTGTGCATACAAATCCCCTGAAAATCCTATTACAATGCGAAGTCTGATTGGGCAGATCTGGGTGTGGGCTTGAGACTCTGCACGTCTATCAAGCTCCCTGGGGACGGCAAGGCTGTGGGTGGTGGACCATGCTCTGAGGACTACCATGCCTCTTCCATACTAGTTCTTTATTAAAGAAAATGCAGCAAAAGTCCTAATCTTCATAGTTTCAAGAGCCACTGTATTAGGACTCTTGAAAACAATCAACACTGGCTCAAGTCAAATATTCTCAACTGGAAATCATCCACCAGAACAGCCATGTAAGAGCAAGGGCTATGTCCAGGGACACTTATGATACTGAACCACCTATGGCTTTTAAATTTTGTTTCATTCATTTCTTTTTCCTTATGGATTAACTTTACGATAAGGTTGAATATCAAATATAAGTCACAGTCATGAATAATATATATGATGGAGTTTTAACTTCAAGACCAAATAGCTATTTTTGAAAGTCTTTTTTCACCAAATGTAAAAAAGAAAATGTACCTAAGCCAATTTTTCCATTCCTCCTCCTTTCCAGCATTTTGTTGTACTCCTTTTGCTATTTTCAGAATGATTGGAATACAGGCAAGGCTCTGAGTCTTTGATCTCCACCATCGGGGATGCTCTCACGCAAACCTGTTCCTTCATTTGATTTATTAAAGTTCCATGTAAAGTGGTCTTTGGATGAAGCCTGGTAATCTTTCCCCCTGTACTATTCCAGGCATGAATGAATGGTGACCAGATGATTCCACAAAGCGAAGATGGAAAAAAATAGTGTAGGCATTCATGATGCTTTAGCCAGCAGCCAATGGTGGTGCTGGCTCAGAGAAATGTATTGCAATGTCACCACCTCAGTGAAACACAACACAAAACACAAAAGATAAATAAAATAAACTCTGCAACAGGCTGCGCCTTTTATCAGGTATCGCCTGGGATTCATGCAGCTCCAGACACTGTATTTGTGGGAGAGTGATGCCAGAAGCATGTGAAACCAACTGGAAGACAAGGGCAATCCAGAGCATGAGGCTAGAACACTACCACATTTATATGATTAAAAACTTGTACAGTTAACTAAATAGGAACTCTTAGAATAAACAGAAGCATCTGCTGGTAACTGGAAACACAGTTTTCTGTTTTTCTTTTTTTCTGTTCTCCTTCCCCTCTCCCCGCCTCTCTTCCCTCAACCCCCCCCCCCCCCCATTGTCTTTCCTTGTTATTTCTAAGGTTAAGTGCTTTGCTGCGGTTACAGACACCTATATTTCCTGTCATCCTCTGTAGCAACTGAAAAATAAAAAAGCCACCAAAAAAATAAATAAATAAAAGCAAAGATGAGAAAGCTGGAAGCTACTGGATTAAAAACTCATATAGAGCATGGTGATGACTTTAGATAATTTTAGAGCCGGTTTTCCTCTGTGATGGCAGGAGAATCAAGCATGAAAAGTAAATGTGAGGCCATTTAATAGATAGTATATAAACAATTTCCAACACTGTATAGTATGGCACAGGGATTCCCACTGAAGCCCTCCCCCCCTTTTTTATATATATATATAGTGTTGCTAGAAGAATAATAGCACTTTCATCAAGGAAAGAAACCCTAGCACACTAGAATATTTGACAACATTGATACAAGCATAAGATCTTCATCAAAAAAGATTTTTAAAGAGTTTCCTTTTGGTAACTTTGCTTCCATCCCACATTCAAATTCTAACTAAATTTTGCTCCTTTTATTCCATAAATCATCTAAAATGATTGTATATCTTTTTATTTATAAGATATGATTACTAACTGGTCCTACTCTACTTTTTTTAAAAAATATATATTTTTATTGATTTCAGAGAGGAAGGGAGAGAGATAGAGAGATAGAAACATCAATGATGAGAAAGAATCATTGATCAGCTGCCTCCTTCAAGTGCCACACTGGAGATGGAGCCCACAACCTGGGCATGTGCCCTGACTGGGAATTGAACCCATGACCTTCTGGTTCATAGGTCAACACTCAACCACTGAGCCACGCTGGCTGAGCTTTTCTTTAAATATCTAGACCTGATTCCTACTCTGTGGCCTCCATGATCTTCCTAAATTCATTCCGCACTCTGATAAGGAGACTTCTTGCATTGTTTGTCCTCTGATGTATCTTTGCTTTCAACATTAATTTCTGTTTCCTATTTAAGTGAAGGTCAAATATATACCTACCTTAGACTTGCATATGTTCACATATCTTGCTGCTCTTATGTGTTAACTCTAGAACCACCTATAACTATGCTTTTAATAAATGCCTTAAAAAAAATCCTCATCTGTGGGTATATTTTCCCCCATTGGTATTTAGAGAGAGTGGAAGGAAGAAGGGGGAGGGAGGGAGAGAGGGAGAGAGAGAGAAATATTGATGTGAGAGAGACACATCAATTGGTTGCTTTCAGGATGCACCCAACTATGGCCAGGGATTGAACCTACAATCCAGGTACATGACCATGAACCTTGACCAGGAATTGAACCCATGACATCTTTGGTGTGTGGGCCAACATTCTAACCATTGAGTAACACAGTCCAGGGCTAATCAATGCCCTTTTTAATTCTGTTATTACTTTATTTTCTGTGTTCAAATTTTGAGGAGTCAACTGACTGAGCTACTATTAAAATGTGTTTTTCAAGTTTTGCATTAACCATTAAAAAAAGTTTGGTGAAGTATTTATCTTTGAAAGTTGTAGTATTGTGAATTAGACATACATACCTTATAATCATGTCCTTTTCAAACATGAAACAAATGAAAACTAATGTCAAATATTAATACTAATTTAACACAAAGAGCATTATTACTATTAAAGATAGTTCAATCCCTTTGTTGGGCTTTCAAAAATAGCTTCTACTCCCTTAGTTTTGTAACCTCACTCAAACTTACACTTAACACACAAAATTTCTATGGAAATTATGTTGTGTCCATACATGCCAGATGCACTGTAACATTTTGTGTGGTTGGCAGAATAATGATCTCCCAAAGATGTCCATGTCCCAATCCCTGGAACCTGTGAATCTGTTTGATTACGTGGCAAAGAGGAATAAGGGTAACTGATAGAATTAATGTTGCTAATGAACTGACATTAAATTAGGAAGACTCTCCTGGATTATCTGTGTGGGTCCAATGAAATCAGAAGGGTCCTTAAGTGTGAAACAGAGTCAGAGTGATGAGATGAGAGGAAGACTAACTGGTCATTGAGGAACAGAGAGGAGGCCTCGAGCCAAGGAATGAGATCAGCCTCTTAAAGACAGAAAAGGCAGAAACCGGATTCTCTTTTAGAGCCTCCAGAATGGAATGCAGACCCGTGGACACCTTGATTTTGGTCCAGTGGGACTCATTGCAGATTTCTGATCTCCGAAACTGTAAGATAACAAACATGGGTTGTTTTAAGCCAGCAAGTCGGTGGTAATTTGTAACAGCAGCATTAGGGAGCTAATCTATTATTGGCCACATTGTCCCCTTTGTTGGGAAAGATTTTTCCATTCGTCTAATCCAGAAAAAGTACATTTTCTTCATGAGGTCTTTGTGCCCCACCTCAAATGGCCTCTTCTGTTTAAATAAAACTGCACCTCTTATTCATTTTATTTACCTGTAAGGTAACTTCACTTGCGTCACTATTTGTCTTTGATGCTCTGGCTTGTCTTCTAAGTTAGGCTTTGTAGGATAAAATCTTAGTGATGTACCCTTTGTTTATTTACTCAAACCTGCATATAGTGAGTGGTTAATAATTTACTGAGTGTCCATGCTAAGTGCTTGATATTCAAAAACACAGTCCCTGTCCTCAAAATTATTTACTAATCTAGGGGGGAAAAAGACAGACCCATATATAACTATAAAGCACAGTGAGTTGTCGTGCTATAATATAAATGTGCACACAGGTCTCAGTCAGTGTTCATTATTAATGAAAATGACAACTAACTTTTTTCATTACTTTTTTTTCTATACCTTGACCATTAAGATGATGTCTAGAAATCTACTTAAAACTTTAAAAAATCATGAACTATATTATAGAGATTTTGTACTTGGTCAGGAAAACATGGGTAATTACATTTTTGCCGATTATTTTTTATTTGTTGATACAACTTTAAAAGTTTAGCTGTAATAATTTTTAAATATCAAGATATTCTCACCACTTTTCTCAGGTGAGCTGATGCTGTGTTCCTAGCAAATTGGTAGCTCAGGAAATGTTCTGATTCTAAGAGAGCAAAGAAAGACAAATCAACCATTTCAATTAGATCATGCCTTAGTCAAATCAGGGTGCTATATCAAAAGACACAGACGGGTGGCTTAAACGACAGAAATTCATTTCTCACAGCTCTGGAGTCTGAACATCTGAAATCAGGGTTTCATCGTGGTCGGGTTCTGGCAAGGATCCTGACCCTGGGCTGCCTTTTTGCCAAATCCTCACATGGTGGAGAGAGGTCATCTTTTTATGAGGGCTCCACTCTCATGACCCCATTATCTACCACAGGTTCCACCTTCCAATACCATCACGTTGGAATCAGAGTTTCAACATATGAATCTTGGGAGGAACCAAACTTTCAACCCACAGCAGATTATTTTCTAATTTCACCCATAATGAAGCATTATCTAGACAGCCCTGGATTCCCACAGACATGAGCATGTGCACTTCCTCAAAGTGCTTACGTACCTGATACATTACCAAGCATTTTATATGAAATGTCTTATTTTATCCTTATAAGAACCCAAATGAGATAGGTACTTTCCTGACCCCCATAGGGAAGTAATTTGCTCAAGTTTCGGATGCTATCAAGCTTTAGGATGGTGATTTGAAGAACAGTAGGCTGGTTCTAGAGCACACCCTCTTAACACCATGCTATTCTAACTGTGTAGTTATGGTGTTGTAAAAAGCTGTAGGAACTCTGCTTGACTCACAGATTGTAACTATACCTGGCCGTGTCATAAACATTTAAGTGGGGTAAGTCAAAAGAAAAGAAAGAATAACTATAACTCCCCAACAGCTATTTCTATAGCTGTCTTCAAGCCAAATCCACTGCCACTGTGGTCATGACTGTGACTACCACAACTGGACTTCAGATCTTCGCCACAGCCTTCACCTAGGAAGTGCTGAAGAAAGTCTTGCTCTCTTGGCATGACCAGAGAGAAAGAACATGGGCATTTAAAAAAAAATTAGATAAACGTCTGGTCTCCCTTTAGTAATGGGGTGGCTTCTTCAAATCAGACCTTATACTCCTAAAATAACTCAATTCCTTATGAAAAGTGACTTGATTTACTCATACCACCACTTGTGACTGGACCTGTTTGGGGTAGTGATGAAAGGTTATCAAAGTAGTTTCTATGTTATTTAGACATACTTCTAGCAGCAATCTGCTATGTCTGACCTACATTTTTGGGTCTGAAAAACCAGAGACTGTTGGTATGGAATTGGTGAATGGAGTCCACAAGATTTATTCAAGACACTGAACAGATATTTTCCTTTTGGAGCCATTTAGCAAGGCTGCTTACAATATCACAATGCCAGCGGCAACTGTGTTTTCTAAACAGCTTGGCCAGAAATGGAAAAAACACACAAAAGAGTCTTAAGTGTTTCTGAGTGTTAAGTAAATAACTTGGGTCACTTGTTTGCATGGACAACAGTACATGTGGGAAATTCAAATCTGGCCCCCAGCTGATTTCTGTCCTGGGATAGCAGATCAGAGAGAAGCTGACAAGAACCACATTTCTGGGGGACTGGACATCTTCTGTTTCCTGCCTCATTCCTTTCTTGGATTTTACCTCCTCACGGTAAATTTGGTTACATAACCATTAATAGTCACAGTCCTCCGACTAGGCAAATGTAACTCTATACATTTCACATCACCTTTATTTAGCACCTTCTTTTTTAAAGGTGTTGCAAAGTGACAGAAGGGCTTTGCTCTTCAGATAAGTCCCTAAGGTAAGGAAAGCACAAATCCCAGGCAAATCATTCTGTTTATAGAAGTTCAAGCTACTTTTGATATTCCCCAATTCCGGTCCTCAGTGATAACTCATTAATGAATTCATTCCTGTATTTGAAAAAACAGTAACTCTTCTAAATCTCTGCCTGACTAGAGCCAAATAAGTCCCTTTATTCCATTTGTCCCTCTGCACATATCAGGCACACAACTGATGCCTTGTTTTATTTAGTACTTGTCTTTAAGCTCATCTTGCATGGTAACTCTATACTTCATTTTTGTAATATTAGATTATAAGAATAAAGGTACTTGTTTTTTTCGATAGCTTTCTTAGAGCACCTCCCAACGTGGTCTAGATTACAATGAATGCTGAAATGACACTATTGTCTCTGCGGTAAAAACATGGAGAGAGTTCTGTGTGGGATAGCCACAGCATTTTTGAGAAACCACAGAAGGGATAGTTGGCATTGCAAAATCAAGTACTCCTCTTGACCTAACCATATACTGATTTTCTTGAAATTATTGAAGGGTTAGAACTTTCTCTCCATTAACATGATTGGTAAAGTCACTTTTTCCCCCAAGAGCACAAATGTGCAAATAAAAGAGATTGGTTATAGAAATCTATCTGAGGTTTCACTTTGGGATTTATCCAATTGTTGCAACTTTCTTATCCCTTACCTACTGGTAAAATGGGCCTTACATCTACTTTCCTTAAGTTGTCATTTCTTGGGATGTGCCTTCCCCCCTTCAGAAATTTTGGAGACAGAGTTTCAGAAGCAAAAACAAAAAACAAAACAAAATAAGACATCCTTTATTCCCTAGCAGAACCAAGATGTTAGAAAAATTAAACCGAGCTCTTGGGACAACTGAGAGGATTAAATGAGAGCATTCATGGAAAGTATACAGAAGAAAGGCCAGCACAAAGTAGGCATTCAATAAAACTCAGCTATTATCATCATCTCCTCCAAATTATCTCCTCTCTTTTCCATGGAGCTGCCACCAATAACCCCTTTAGCCCTGGGTGCCATCGGTAGAACCAGGAAGTGATATATTGAGGGGAAAAGATGAAAGATGTTAAAGTAAAAAATAAAATAAAGGGTATGTGTTTGGTGTGGAGTGCTCAAAGAGATGTGGGGAAAAGTAGACAAAAATTGAAAAGAAAAAGTAAAGAGAAAAAGAAAAAAGTATGGATTTTTGCTAACAATGATCTTAAAGACTACCCCAAGATCCTGGAAGTCATCAACTGTTGGGCCCTTTACCTCAATATTGGCCTGCTGCCAATTCTTTTTCTAATGTTCTGACTTCTAATGTGTTTCAGATCATCTAGAACAGTGGTTCTCAACCTTCCTAATGCTGTGACCCTTTAATACAGTTCCTCATGCTGTGGTGACCCCCAACCATAAAATTATTTTCGTTGCTACTTCATAACTGTAATTTTGCTACTGTTATGAATCATAATGTAAATATCTGATATGCAGGATGTATTTTCATTGTTACAAATTGAACATAATTAAAGCATAGTGATTAATCACAAAAACAATATGTAATTATATATGTGTTTTCCGATGGTCTTAGGCAACCCCTGTGAAAGGGTCGTTCGACCCCCAAAAGGGTCGCGACCCACAGGTTGAGAACCGCTGATCTAGAAAATTCTCCAGTCCAATTCTATAAAAAAGGGTTAATTTTCTTTCTAGTTTGATCTAAATAGCCATAAACATTTAATACTGCACTAGTTTATCCCTGAATCTCTAGAAACACATTATAACATAATTATTTTTATAGGAGAATTTCTAAAAATTCCACTTTTCCTTCTCATTCCATCAAAGGGTGTAGTAATTGAATCATCATAGGCTTTCTTGTTAAGGCAGTGCCACCTATAAGGCAATCCCTTAGGACACTGTAAGAACTATGTTCCTGGCTGGGAAATAAAACACTCAGGGAAACTCCTTTGCCTATTCAGGTTTAAGAACATCAATTAGGGCATTGAAGTAACATTTTGTAAATCACATCCCCATGACCTGCAAAAAGTAAAGTAACTTCAAAAAGTCTTCTATTTTGGGGGGAGCATGGGAAGGCTCCTGTAATGAGAGAACTCAGAAGTTTCTTATGAGCATGTGAGCTGATTGTGGTATTGAAAGACTGTGTAGAAGCTGAGAGAATGGCTTTCTTCTCCACCATCAAGGGATCAGGATGGTGAAGGAAAGGTGCTCGGTTCAAGGGGGTAGTGTGGGGTGGGACTGGGGGACAACTCAAGAGCTTTGGTTGTCTCTGTCCTGCATCAAGGGTTTAGACACAATGATTCTAAGCATTGACTTTCCTTTAGGACTCTCTAAGTACATACAGGCAAGATTCCAGGTAGGGGGGGTTGTAAAAGGTATGACAAGCTCACCAGATCTTGCTCATCCTGGTATCTTCTGCACTGAGAGATGAGCCTGGACCAAGAGTGATGTTACTACCATTGCTTAGAGCAGATTATTCATCAGGTTCAAGGGATACCTGTTCAACGTATGAATGACCATGCACTGCGGAGTGGCCTCATAGGCATGTGAAAACAGATTCATAATTAGGAAAAAAGCAGGAGTCTCATAGTGGCCTGATGGAAACAGCCAGGATGAACTCTACTAGCAAATAGTTGGATAAAAGGTTTCATAGTCCTTTGGCAGAGGGGTGAAATGGACGAGTGAGCTGATTTGTTTTTGATACCATCCTGTTTCTCCTTTTTCGCCTCTTTCTGGTTTCCATCTCTAATAACTTAGTTATTAGTTTCCATCTTTAAAACTTAATACAAATAGTGCCTTGTAGTTTCTCCCACCCTCTCAGCCAGTGCTTCCTCATGGGGCAAGTCAATCTGATCCCAGAAGGTCAGTCACTCCCACCCACCCAAGGCCTTAGGCCAACTCTGAGGAAAGGGTCACCATTTTGTATGCAGCCCCCACCACATTGCTGGGTCAGGGCAGGCTGGCCACCCATTGTGATACCTGAAGAGCGGTGGCTTCCACCTTCTGCACAGCAGGTATCACTGCACATGGTCAGGGCAATGGGACAAAAGGGATCACTCTGGCTCTTCAGGTGCCAAGATGAGGAAAATCAACATCAGGGCCCAAAGGATGGAACTGCTGGGGACAAAAGGTTACTACACATTAACAATCGGTCTTTGCAGAAACAATGAGTAGATGTTCAAGAAAGAGATGCGATCTCTTGACTCTAGACGACAAATCTTTTTCAGGTAGACTCAGAGACACAGGATTTCACTCTCCTTGTACTTGTCCATAGCCACAGCAGGACAATGAATTTAGCAACACTGAGCAACATTTATTAAGCACCTTCTGTGAGCCAGGCACTGGTCTAGGCACAAAGCAAAACTTTGAACAGTCAAACTTTTCATTCCAGTGAGGAGAGCCAGAAAGCAAACACATAAATAAGCACATAAATACATCAACAGGAAAATCCTCAGCAGTTCTAACGGCTATAATAAACAAAAATAAATCATTAATTATAAAACTGTGGTTTAGGGGCTATTTTAATTATATGGTCAGGAAAGTCTCTTGAATTAAACAATGTACAAACTGAAAATTAATAACAAGGAGAAGCCAGCCAGGCAGAGATTTAGGGGAGAGGATTTTAGGCAGAAGGAACAAATGAGAGAAAGACCCTGAAGCAAGAACTAGCTTGATACGTCTGGGAAATAAAGAAGACCGGAGTGATGGATTTGGTGAGCAAGAAAGAGGGTGGCGTGAGATGCGATTCTGGCAGACAACACTGGGCTCCTGTGTAGACCAGAGATGATTCTGGATGCCTTTCAAGTCTGATGATAAGCTAGTAGAAGGTTTTCAGAAGAGTGACATGTTCTAAAGTAGTTTTTATGAAATCACACTGGTAGCTCTGCAGGGAAGAGATTGTATAGGAGCAAGAGTAGAAGCAGAAATTAGCTAGCAGGCTAATAAAATTCAAGAAAAGAATGATGACTTGGCTAGGGTAGTAGCAGTGAGATTGAAGGAAAAGTAAACAGTTTTAGAAAATATGTAGAGGTAGTATCTCTAGAACATACTCATGAATTGGCATATAAAAAAAGAGAGAAGCTGGGTTCTAGTATCTCAATTATACATATATTTAGATGTGTGGCTAATCAAGCATTCATTTGGATAGTGGAAGTTTGGGATGCCTTTGTAATGTCTAAGTAGATGTCAAGTAGGTAGTCTGAATACATATAAAGGGGAAAAGTTAGTATTTAGATATCAGCTTGGGAATTATTGACATATAGAGGCATATAAACAAAAGAAAACAAACACTGTGTCCAGTTCAGTTCAATAGCCATTGTGTCCAGTTCAGTTCAATTGCATGCATCCCAAATCAATACTTAGGGAACTGTCCTAGCTGGTTTGGCTCAGTGGGTAGAGTGTTAGCCTATGGGCTGAAAGGTCCTGGGTTTGATTCTGGTCAAGGGCACATGCCCAGGTTGTGGGCTCAACCCTCAGTAGGGGGCATGCAGGAGGCAGCCGATCAATGATCCTCTCATCGTTGATGCTTCTATCTCTCTCTCTCCTTTCCTCTCTCTGAAATCAATAAAAAATATATTAACAAATAAAAAAATAAATACTTAGTGAACTAAGTATAGTAAGAGCTAATATGAATAAAGAAATCAGAAAGACAAAACCCCAGAGGGAGAGGCAAACCAAAATACTGTTGTCTGAAGGCAATGGTAAAGTGAAAATGGGTACAAATGTAAAAAACAAGCAAAACTATATTATGGAATAAGTAATTATGCCTGGAATGGTCAGGGATGGGAGAGACAGAAGGTGATCTGAAAAACAGTCATTTGATAGGAACAATTTTCTTGTGAGTCCCTTGTTTTTAATATGGACGCTTACTTATTTAGAGACAAAAAAGTAGATGGGACTAGTTGCAGAAGTTGTATATGGATGAAGAAGAGTTCCATTTTTAATGGCTCTTTGATTTTGAAGAAGGCAATAATCACTCTCGCACATAACATTCTCCTTAGATTGAGTTTGATCAGTAGTTTTCTGCCTCAGAGAAATGGTAAAACAAAGAGTCAAGAACCATAGCTATTTTTCAATATATTTAAAGGCTATATTACATTATCATAGATATTTCAATATATTAAGTGGCTTAACATATACATATGTAAATATGTAAGCAAAAATATATGCATAAAAGGCGAGTAGGAAGCTGAAATAAAATATTTAGCTTTGATAAGATTATGCAGACTGCCAAAAATGTTACATTCTTATGTTTAACTTTAGTTATATCAACTTAGTGAAGTAAAACTGTTAATGTCTTATTGAACACAAGTTCTAATTGATTGTAGTTAATAAAGAAGGAAAGAAATAACAAAACAACTATTGCAGTTTCAAAGACAAATTATTTCACACCATGGAGTATATGGGGGAAAATGATAAAAGGTGTATTTAGTGGTGCACATTTTGTGCATCTCTGGCTGGATGAATAATAGGGTCAGTGTCAGCTCTGATAGGTATGCTTCTATAAGTTGTTGGTGTTTCCTTCTTTTTCAGCTATATTGGCTTCTCAACTTCTTTATCCCTTATACTCACTTGTAAAATTTTAAAAATGTGTTTTCTGAAAATTAATTTCTTATGAAATTCATCATGTGAGACAATGAAATTCTTGCAAGTCACCCTGTAATTTACTTTAATTTCTTTGGCTAAATAGTTCATTCCAGAACTAATTTTATTCATCTTACTTGGTTGAATTATTTATTCCTATAGAATCATTTATTAACATCAGAGGTAGGTCAGTTTTAAGAACAATATTTTGTCTTTCTGCAGAATTTATTTTCAGGATTTAAATCCTTTTAGTAATATGCATATTAACTCCATGAAGCGGATACAAATAAGCAGAGGCTACATTTTTACAAAAATAGAGGCTAAGCTGGGTGGGTGGCCATGAGATATTTCTGGGCCAAAGCAGGGGGGTAGGAAAGGGGTACAGACATCTACTACTGAATGTGAGTGATGCTTGGCCACTAGAACCAGCTAATACATAGGCTAAGCCTATATTTAGTGACTGAAGCAGAGTCACAAAATTTTTTATAGTGAGGATGTGTTTTTGAGATATATTCTTTAAGGTATGCAAATAAATATCAAGAAATATCAGAACTGTGTTAGACTTCTTTAAAGTAATTTAAGATTTTGCATTGTTTCCTTTTAAATTGCTTATGGTGGGAAGGTGCCATGTTCTTTTCATTGCTTACTGTTTCTCAACCTTCTGGCCCTTTAAATACAGTTCCTCATGTTGTGACCCAACCATAAAATTATTTTCATTGCTACTTCATAACTGTAATGTTGCTACTGTTATGAATCATAATGTAAATATCTGATATGTAGGGTGGTCTTAGGCGACCCCTGTGAAAGGGTCGTTTGACCGCCAAAGGGGTCACGACCCACAGGTTGAGAACCGCTGGCTTAGAGTGTTCAAAGGCTTTCATTTGACTTTACATAGCAAGCTGGTCTAGATATATGCCAAGTGCTGGCTCCCTTTTTCTTGACTGGGTTGGGTTTATTATTGTTTGTGGTGCTGAGGAGTTGTTTTCAATCAGTTTGACCTTAATGCTCATGTGCTACGTCCACTATATGATATTTCTGTGTCTGTTTAAGACCATGTAGAAAGACCAAAGTCTTCAGGTGAAGAATATAGTCACAGAATGATCATGTGTTGATCTAATTTACATGGAGCTACCATGAAATGGGGATGTATAATAGAAGTCTGAGACTAAGTTGGAAATGGGTTGGAGTAATGCTCTAAAGAAAGCGGCCTCTATTCTCTTGACCCAGAAAACCCCACAAAATCATGCAAATCAAGAGGTTCAAATCCTCATGTTCACTTTAAGAACACTTGTAAAACTTTCCAGGCCATCAAAGGCATGCATAGCTGAAGGATGTCACTTTACAGAATATGTACCATTCCATTGTTATAATGGTGGAGTTGGTAGGTGTGCCAAGGCCAAACAGTGGGGCTGGATAAAGGGCCAGTGGCCCCAAAAGAGTGCTGAAGTTTTGCTGCACATGCTTAAAAATGCAGAGAATAATGCCAAGCTTAAGGGTTTAGATGTAGATTCTCTTTTTTTTTTTTAAATATATTTTATTGATTTTTACAGAGAGGAAGGGAGAGAGATAGAGAGCTAGAAACATCGATGAGAGAGAAACATCGATCAGCTGCCTCCTGCACATCCCCCACTGGGGATATGCCTGCAACCCAGGTACATGCCCTTGACCGGAATCGAACCTGGGACCTTTCAGTCCGCAGGCCGACGCTCTATCCACTGAGCCAAACCGGTTTCGGCTAGATTCTCTTATTATTTAGCACTTCAGGTGAACAAAGCCCCCAAGATGCGGCGTAGAACTTACAGAGCTCATGGGTGGACTAACCCACACATGCGCTCTCCCTGACACTTTGAGAGGATCCTTCCTGAAAAACAGCAAATTGATCCTAAACTGGAAGAGGAGGTTGCACAGAAGAAAAAGAGATTCCAGAAGAAACTTCAAAAACAAAAACTAATGGCTCAGGAGTGAATTCGGCATAAAATAAATACCAATAAAAGTAAAATAAAAATAAAGAGATAGGTGAAAGGAAAACCAGTTCATTTCTCAGATGTGGTTTGTCTGGACATTTATGGATTTCCCAAGGACTCTGGGGTGGGGGTGGGGCTCTTCAGTAATCTGCAGTATGGGACTGACTATATTGTCCTGCCAAACACACTGAAATTGGGATTCTTTTGGGAATCAAATGATTTGTCCCAAGATACATGAAAAGCTACAGATAAAAGTCAGATGACAACTATGCCTTTTAAAGTCCTAAGTTACTATTTAATACTGTTGAAATTTTCCCTGCTTACTTTATCCACTGCCATCATAGTCCCTAATTTCCCAGGACTATGAAATTAATGTTGCAAAGGTATGATGAAATATAACATTTAGTCAAAAATGCTTAAGATAGGAATATTTAGGAGTTTGTGTGTTTCCAGAAAATGTGTTCATTTTCCTCCTGACCATACTTATATTAAAATTTCAGTGGTAAATTAAAAGTTGCCAACTTCTTCTTAAGCCATGCAAAAAACCATTTCCCATACTAGCCAGCAATGTAGGAATACTGCCTGATGTAAGACTTGCCTTTGGTCCAACTTTGATGACCCAATTCAAAATTTATATATGATAGAAGAAAGTCCAGCAAAGCCAAAGATTAAAGTTTATATGCTTAAGTGTTTAGTGTTATTGATGAATAAATTAATTTTGCCATAACTCGTTAGCTAATACTATCAACAGAGGAGTGTATATTTAAGCTATTTTTTGTTTTTCAATACTTCCTATGTAAGTCCCTGAATTTAAAGATGTAATATTTACATAAAATGTTTTTTATATGAAATGTGAAATATATAGCTGTTTTAACAACTTAATTTAAATGACTTTATGATGAATATCAATTATACTTCAAAGGATATTTGGGTATTTTCAGGTTATTTACTCTTGTGTTAAATGGCTCCAAGCTACTACGGTTTTTAAAAGTTTTGGGTCAGCATTGGGCTGGTTTTCAGAAGTCGTTGTTATTGTTTTCCAGGCAATTATATATAACCAAGCTGGTTAAGTGTCCTTGAAGTGCTTTATTCTTGTAAATAGGTAGGCTTAAAGTTAGCTCCTGGGAATTTCTTTTAGAATGTTCAGATGAGAAATGCCAGCCACTTTGTCTTTTATGTTCAGAGGTCCTTTGAGCTTACTTCTGGTTCCCCTGCCCTGTTCCAGGAGACGGAATCCCCCCAAGGCTCGTCTGCCCAGTGCTTTGGTCGGTGTGGTGTGAGCAGTGGTGAGACCAGGAGCTGCGAAGCAGATCTCAGCTGAAATTCTGGCTGTCACCGTCCTGCTGTGTGACATTGTGGCAGTGACTTTCCCTCCCAACCCTTAGTTTCATCAACTATAAAATGAGAATGAAAAGGAAACACTCTCCAGAGTTATACTGAGGATAAAATGAGGTGTGTGGTATGATAACAGCTAATATTTATAGAGCATTTATTATGTGCCAGGTATGTAGTTGGCACACAGAAATAAATGGTAACTCCATTAGACATACCTGGCTTTGTGCCCTTATTAGTTGGACTTTACACAATTAATCCACTGAAGTCCTCACACACTTATTTCAAATGCCACAGAAAATAACAAGAAGGTAGGCAGGGATGAATCAGAAAGAATCTACTAATGTAGAGCCACAGGGCTAATTTTACTTATATTACATCATCTAATCATCTCAGCAAGCCTCTGAAATAGAACCTATTTTCCTCATTGTACAGATGAGAAAAATAAAGGCCCAGAGAGTTTGTTTTATACTTTTCTACAAGATATCAGAGAAAACAGAAATATAAATAGAACAAATACAGTACAATTGAGAGCTTAGTTTACAAGAGTAAATTACAACACTGACAATAACCAAATTAATTCCTTCTTGTTTATTAGAAAATCATCAATCATGTATTTGTTTTATAGAATAAATAATATCATGTAAATAATCTTTTCCACATCTTAAGAATAGAAATATCTAATTTATTTTATTTTTGCTTAACATCAATATTCTCATAGATCTTTGCATGAGTAAAAGGCTAAATTACTTTGTTTCCATTATAATACATACTGAGGCTTGTTTTTGCTGCCAAAACTATTCTTTGGTTTAGAAAGTTTCCCCTGGGTCAATTTAGAAGTATTCCCAGAAAAGATGAAAATGTCAAAAACCTGGTCAAAAAGATTTTCAAGTATTGCACCAAGAATGGAAGGAATTCAAGACTGTATGGTCACAAGGAAAATAGGGGCTATCCGAATGCCACGTACTCTGCGTTTGTCACTTTCATAGTTGACTCTCCTCCTCATTCTCTTGCTAAGTTCATGTATTATGTGGCCAGTCATTCCACTTACCTCTCTCTCATTTTCAATTTGATTACTTATTCCCAGGAGAAAAGGCATTTGAGAAAAATTTCTTTTGGGGCTTTACCTTTTCAAAGGAAGGTACAAATTAGATGTAGTAAATTTGTGATTCTATTTCCATCTTAAAAAAAAAAAAAAGTATCATCAGGCATTGGTCTGGTCTGTCGCCTTGAATCAGAAAATGGCTCCATCTGGGTTTCCTTTTTTTAAGTTTTTGATAGCTCACATTTCAAAGAAAGGCAAGGGTTATATCTTCTGACAATTGTGAAAAAAAAAAGAAAATCCTCCCTGCCCCCTGCAGTGATCAGGACGCCTATCCTGAAGCACCAGAGATCTGAAGACTTCTGTTGTGGTTTGCCGACTCCCAGCAGGCTTGATTCTGCAGGCTTGACTCAGGAAAAAGAATCCCACCAGCTTCAAGTGAAATTGTGCCCAAGTAAGGGTTGCTAGTAAAAATATTGCGGAATTGGCTCTGGTGCTACTTTCGGTCTTGAAATTCTGTGTGTGGGTCTGTGTGTTTGCACATGCACTCATTTCTGTGTATCTTAACTTCAAAATCCATATTCAACTTAATCTTTGAGAATTCTTGGAGCACTAGTACAGTGTTTAAGCTTTCAGGCAAGATTCTGGCAGCAAGTCTTCTTATGCAACTGGTTTAACTTTCCATTGAAATCTATGTGGACTCCCTAAGGTCAGATTTGGTTCTTAATTCATGGCAAAATAACAGAGAGCCATTATGTTTTATGCATTATCACTACAAAGAGATTAGGTTTTTGAATAGAAGAAATCACCAATTTTAATTTCACCTATAATTTATTCTCTACCTACTTTCAAAATAACCTTGATTCATTTCTAGCCCTGTTTTGGTTATGCAACTGCTATCTGCTTTGGATGCCTCATCTGCAATACAGTGATAATAAGACTTGTGACCTTTGTCATTTCACAGTGGTGTTTTAAAACTAATGATAGGAGCCTGCAAAATTACTTTCAACTGGGCTAAAAGTTACACTAAATCTAGTTAAACTAGATATAGTTTTTTTTTTGTTTGTTTTGTTTTTTAAAACATATTTTATTGATTTTTTACAGAGAGGAAGGGAGAGAGATAGAGCTAGAAACATCGATGAGAGAGAAACATCGATCAGCTGCCTCCTGCACATCTCCCACTGGGGATGTGCCCGCAACCCAGGCACACGCCCTTGACCGGAATTGAACCTGGTACCCTTCAGTCCGCAGGCCGACGCTCCATCCACTGAGCCAAACCTGTTTCGGCTAGATATAGTTTTATAAACACTTTCAAAATAAGAATGTATTCATAAATTATGTAATTAAAATTAATTTTAAAATGAATTAAATATATATCTTATGTATATGAGTACACAAAAAGAAGGAATGCACCCAAACTGTTAAAAAGTTTATTATGACATGCTTTTATAGAAAATATCAGAAAAAATATAATGGTTATTTTATGTACGTTAATATTAACAATGATTATTAGAATTGGTGGTATTGTGGGTGATTTTATTTTCTCCTATATAGCTTCTTATGTGTTCTGAGTTTCCTAAAATGAATATATAGTTCTTCCAAAATCAGGAAAATAATCTCAATAAATAAGAAAACTGGAGCCGAAACCTGTTTGGCTCAGTGGATAGAGCATCGGCCTGCAGACTGAAGGGTCCCGGGTTCAATTCTGGTCGAGGGCATGTACCTGGGTTGCGGGCACATCCCCCGTGGGAGATGTGCAGGAGGCAGTTGATCGATGTTTCTCTCTCATCGATGTTTCTAACTCTCTATCTCTCTCCCTTCCTCTCTGTAAAAAATCAATAAAATATATTAAAAAAAAAAAAGAAAGACAGAAAACTGGAGAAATAACTCAGATAGAATACAAATATAACTTTTAAGAAAAAATTTTATTTGAACTCTTAAAGAGTGAGTTTGGGGTCAGACATGAATGAAACAAATGAGTTGACTGAATTTCATGCCAGTCCTATAACACTTGAATTTAAACCCAGTTAACAATAGAACAACTGAAGATAAAACCGGCCATTTAAGGAAAATCTTCAGTCTTTGTCCATGTCCAAAGTCTGTCTATTTATCCACAAGTTTGTCAGTTGTTAGACTTAGTCTTATGCATTCAACCTAGCACACTACTAAGTGTCATGAGTTTAATGTATCAAAAGACAAAAGGAAGATTCCAAAGGTGAGTTATCCTTACTCGCCATCACTCCTGTCACACTGGATCTCCTTGGGTTCTTCTAACATGTTGCAAACTCTCTCACCTTCAGGTCTTCTCACATCCTGTTCCATCTTTCTGGAATACTACCTACTCTCCTTCACCAGGCTAATTCCTACACATATTTTAGATACTTGTTTGGCTCTCACCTCTTCCACAAATCATATCTTGTTCCCCAGGCCAAGTCTGATGGCTTTCTATGTGCTTCTGTGACCATCCACATTCACTGCGAAGAGCACACATGTCTTATCTGCCACCTCTGGTCTCAAAGCCACTTGAAGGCAGAATCCTTTGTGCCTGGCACATAGTAGGTGTGATTCACTAGATGAGGCAATTGAACAACTATTCCAGTCTACTGGATTTGGGAAGAAAGATAAAGATTAGCCATGGCCACTGTTATAATGCCTGTTTGTGTGTGTCCCCCCCCCCCCCCCCCCCGGGAAACTGGTAAAAAGAGGAAGAAAAATTTTAAGATTTATTACAAGGAAATTTTAACTTAACTTGTCGCATCCTTTATTTAGCAAAGTTGTTATTCATAAAACAATACCTTGGCCTGGTATTAGAGCAGTGACTACATACAAAGAGAAGTTCTAAAATAAAAAAAGATGAAAAAGATTTTTCCTCCCTCTGACTATTGTGAGTCTCAAAGGCAAACATTTGCGTTAGTTCTACACATGTTACATCAAAGATAATATGATTTGTGCTTCTTCTTTGAAAAATATCCTACATCTGTAAGCCATTGGCTTTTGTCTGGCTCTTTTGTTATGTTGGATGAGATCTTTGAAGATTTGGTGTCTCCATTTTTCTAACTGTAGAATGGGGCTAATTTCACTCTTCACAGTGCAAACTAATATTGGGGAAAAGTCCATGCTAGAATATAGATGTTAGCTGGCTATTGGAGAAAAAAACTATTTTATTTTATATTTTATTGTCAGAATACTCTCTTTAATGAAAGGAATTATATCTTTATTTTATCATATTTTTAATGACATCTTTCCCTATATAGACTTTCACACTTCCTTAGTTTCCACTAAAATGAGCAATTGCTGAAAACTGTGATATTGTTGAAAGGTGACTTCATAAGAATAAGAGAATGGAACACACTAAACCCACATTCCTCACTCCCTAACTTTTCTATTTCACTACATAGGAAGTGGAATGTTTTTTTTTTTATTTTCTAATTTTATTGAGATGTAATTGACATATAGCATTGTATAAGTTTAAGGTGTACAACATAATGATTTGCTATATGCATATATTGTGAAATGGTTACCTAAATAAGTATAGTTAGCAACCATCAACTCACACAGACAATCTTCCAGTTATAAGATAAGTAAGTCCTGGGGATGTAATGTACATCACAAGGAAGTGGCATATTTTAATCCAAGGCTGGTAAAACAGTGAAGTCAAAGGCGTTGCTCACATGTTTTCTTCTGGTTTAATTTTTCTTTATTAAACTAGAGGCCTGGTGCACGAAATTCATGCACTGGAGGGGAGGAGTCCTGTGCCCTCTCACAGTCCAGGACTCCTTGGGGATTGGGCCTAAGCTAGAACTCAGATATCCCTCTCATAGTCAGGGGCTCTTGCAGTCCAGGACCCCTTGCTCCTTACTGCCTGCCTGCCATGGAGGCAGGAGAGGCTCACGCCACCTTCACTGTGCTCGCCAGCTATGAGCCCAGCTTCTGGCTGAGCAGGGGTGGTGGGGGTGGGGGGATGATCTGGGGCCAGGCCAGCTTGGGCAGGGGCTGTGGAAGGTTGAGGCACTGCAGTAGCACCCCATCCAGCCTCTGCGGGGGGCCAGGACCGCGTGGCCCCCTCTCCTGCTGCCTCTACGGAAGGAGGGTCCGCGGCACTGGGATCGGGACCCTGGGACCCTGCTGCGGCCTCTTCGGCTGCCTCTGCGGGAGGCGGCTGAGCCTATCAGGAGAAGGCGCCTCCCCCATCACCCCGCTGTTGCTGCCAGTGCCGGCCACTGTGGCTGCCTGCCCTTGCTCGGCCCTCACAGCCACAGCAGCTTTGTCTGGAAGGAGTTCTGGATGTCCGGAAGACGTCTGGTCTATCCAGTCTAATTAGCATATTACCCTTTTATTAGTATAGATTGTCACAGATGTGTTATTGGCTTGGAATTTGATCTGCCATGTTGTGAGAGAGGCATACACAAAACAAAGACCCTAAAGTCTCATCCAAGCGAGATACATAAACCATATTCTAAATTATTATTATCCTCTGAGAAGTTTAATTCCCCCAACCCATTAAACCTACACTTTTAAAATTGTTTTTCTTTTTTTAAAAAACAAAACAAAACAAGAATCTGATAACAGATGCCTGCACATCCTATGATTCCAAGTCCAACCATCCTGGTAATAAAGACCTAATTGAGACTGTTTCATCATGCTAGTCACTGTCATAGTGCTTGTCCCATGTTAGTTCAGGCACTTAGAAATATATACACAGTTAGTGCTCCCTTACTCTGATCAGTCCACAGAAAGCCTTTGGTTAGCCAAGGTAGGCAAACTTGAGTAAAGAAGCAGAATATTATACAAAAGGCCAAGATCCACATTTGGACACAGGGATATTACAGTCATGTAAAAGGGTGATTCCAAGGTCAGGCAGCATAAGCAGCTACTAATAATACAGGGCCTATTATGAAATGATAATTACATATTTCTATTCTCCAGTTATATGACTCAGATCCTGTAATATTTCACATAAATAGTGATAAATGGGCCCAAGGTTTCCCAAAAGCCAGTCTTACTCTAAGAAGCAAGATGCTCCCTGTATAATATTCACTGGGGAAGGGAGGTGACTACATACAGGGGCCACTGGGTATTGCCATCTGGATAACAGCAGCCTGATACTCTAGGGCAAATTCTACACAGATTTTTTGCTGTAAAGAAAGGAAAGGGAAAATAAATATCTTTTCGTTATGTGTTTGTTTTTTTTTTTTTGGCATCTAGAAATGAACAATTACTATTAGGATGAATCTCTTTCTCCATCAACCATCTGAGGAAGTAAAACAAGCAAACACACACCCCAGCTTATGATTAGATCCGAGATGTGGGTAAAACATAAATTTCCAAGGCTAAGGGTCTTGGTAATGTTAACATTTGACTGGAAGGTGGCTGTCCAGAACATGGCATGGATTAGAATTCTGGAAATGAACCTCCATGCAGGAAATCTGGAGGCTCACCAGGCCATTAGGGGCTCACCTCTTAGACGTGTTTCTCTGACCTAATCTTGACCTTGCTCTAGCCCTAGATTCAGAACGGTAATGTTTGAATTACCGTTCCTGACCCTGGCCTCCTGTGTCTGTGATCCCAGTTATGGAATCTAATTTTCATCCCTGTATCATGACCTTATTTTTCTCAATAGTTCCTTGCTCTCTTTGATTTGGCTTGCAAACTAGAAACTGACATCTTGTTAACTTTGTCAAAGTATCTGCTAAGCCTAAAATGTTTCTTCCAGGAGATGAGAAAAAAGCCAGAATGTGAATTGAAAGAATGCCCAGGGTTTAGGAATGGGATTAGGTCCGATGCCTAACCATGCTCCTGTGGGTTAGAAGTCCCTCAACTCTGGCATCGACTGTTTAAGTGTTGACTCCATAAGCCAAACGAAGTTTCTATAGTTTATGAACCAATTATTTTTTTAATTCACCTGATGGTTTATGAAAGTTTCCAGAAATATGTCTCAGTATACACACTATCTCTGCCCTTCACAAAACTTGACTGAATCACAGGCAACTTAATGGCCAAGTTCCTCTGATTCCTCTAGGTCTGAGGAGTCATTACTTCACTGTTCACTTGGGAGTCTGTGGGAAAATAAAAAAGGCGGCATGCTCACCATGTGCTTCCTCTTCCTCAGCATATAAGAAAATGGTATTTCCCAGCCTCCCTTACAGTAAATCGGGAGCCATATTTCTGAGTTCTTTCTATTCCTCCCTCCCTCCTGCCCTCCCTCCCTCCTTTCTCCCTCCTTCCCTCCCTCCCTCTCTCCCTTCTTCCTCCTTCCCTCCCTTCATTCCTTCACTCCCTCACTCCTTTCTTCTACTGTTTGGGTCAGTGACAGGAAAAGAATGGGAATTGTAATGCCCTAATATCGCTTACACTTAAAAAAAATTATGGCTGTTAATTTTAAGGCAAGATTGAAACATAATGCAAAAAACATATCACACACTGTTTATTAAGATAAGTAATTTGCATTATATATTTGTTCGCTTCATCGATGGGGACCAGGTTTCCCACAGTCTACACAGTTTCCCTTGTGGTGGTCAGAATTCCAGTTGACGGCAAGAGGGAAGATGGCACACCGTCTTCACTGGGCAGGCTGAACTGGAAGAGCTATGGGAAGCCTCTTCCTCCTCCTTTGAGAAATATCAGAACGTAATTACATGAGATTGTTTATTAAAAAGTGCTTTCAAATACATTATGCCAGTTAATTCTAGCACAGCCCTATGAGGTAGAATTGCCATAGTCTATAAATAAAGCATAGATTAGAGACTTGCCTAATGTCATACAATTTACAACACCAGAACAGCTTAGAAAGTAAGTTGCGTGTGTGTATATATTTGTGTGTGTGTTTTTAAATATGATAAATGCCCCTCATAGTAAGTGGGGAATGAAAAGAGAGTATTATAAAGCAAATAATCATGTATAATCCCCCACCTACTCACTATTGTTAACATTTTCTATTATCCTTCTAGTCTAATCTTGGAGCACATATTGCATATGCTATATATTATACATACATAATAGTTAATATCATATCATTGATATCATTTTGTGTTATTTTTTTCACTTAACATTATAAGAAAAACAATTATTCTTGTCATTAAAACTTTTTGCAAACAGCATTTAATGGCTGCATGATGTTTCAGGATGTGCTTTTATGATAATCAAATTCATCTCTTTATTCTTAGACATGTAGATTATTATTAAATTTTTAGTTCTCATGCTACAGAAACAGTTCTGTACAAAAATCTTTTTCTGTATTTTAGGTTATTTGCTTAGGATAGATTCTTAGTATTGGAATTACAGAAAAAGAACACATGTGTACATGTGATCTTCACCTTATGAATGACTTCCTTAGCTTCTTGAAATTATCACATGCTCAGCAAACAACAACTACAGACTAGCTCAGAAATAAACTTGCAGGCTTGAAAGCATGATGAGGAGGGGTTGACGGCCGAGTATTTATCAGCCTTCAGAGTTGGCTATAGCATCCTATTCCCAAAGAAGTGTCATTGGAATTTAATGTGACTAATCCTCATAACAGCCCCATTCTCAAAGTGGGGATTGTTATTTCACAGAGAGGGAAGACACCAAACAATGTATTTGCTGTGCTCTGCCCAGGGCCCTTGAGATTTATTCACCCAAGTGCTATGCTGGAATAGAATTAGGTAGGGTAGGTAACCAGATAAATTTTTCTCCTCAGTACTGGATCAAAACAACCAGACCAAGATAAAAGGCTACATTTTGGGTCAGATGGGTATATTTCTGCTGTTTAACATTCCACAATGGGACAGAGAATGAGTTAAAAAGAGGAGAGGACTCTTCTTCTCTCTTCAACAAAGCTAGCTTGTTTAAATGGGTTAAATCGACAGAACAAAGTTACAAAAACACTCCTCCTTGTCCTATATTGATAAAAATCTGCACTTTTGTCTTGGTCATTTCCCTGCCCTTTGTAGTGGTTGAAAACTAATATGATATAACTTTCTTTCTGAGCTCAGGGGAGTCTATATAATACACAATTTAGAGGAAATATAAATTGTAAAATAGCCATTTGCTGGATCACTTGATAAATCAAGGGTCTTTTGAGTGAGGATAATTTTTTTGCTCAAAAATATTTATGACCTCAATAAGAGCAAGAGCATTGCTTGATTTATTGAATAAGTAAATCTACAAATCTAGAAAAATCAGTTTCTAAGACATGCTTGTTTATAAATGAGCCAATACTCATGCCAAAATGTAAAGACGTGATTTTGAAGTCAGAAATTCTATGCTATTATTCTCAATGTATTTATTTAGGTTTATATATAATCTATGCCCTCTTGGAAAGATTCCTGCATCTAAGCATATGTCACCATCAAGCAGAGGTGCTTTTATCAGTTAAGAGTAAACTTTAAGTCAGATTAATTAACTTGCAGGAACATTTTTAAAAAATCTTACTCTTTCTTTGTGTGTATGCATATAGCCCTTCACTTAAAGAAAGTTGAGAATGTATTTGTTAATTAACAAGTAAATTAAAAGCAATATATATATCAGGGTACCTTGAAAGGAACTGTGGGTCGTGAGGCTGTGGTGGGCACAGGGATGGATCTTGGCCCATCCTCCATGCCCCCGGTCAGCCTGCCCACTGTGACCCCCGTCCCCTGTCTGCCAGCAGCCCCGCTCCTGCCACCACTGCTCCCATGTGCTGACAGCACCATCCCTGCTCACACCCACTGACAGCTCAGAGTGATTGGGTCCGGTGCAAAAAGACCGAACAGCAGAACCAAACAACCAAACCACCGAACAACCAAACAACTGGTTGCTATGACGTGCGCTGACCACCAGGGGGCACACGTGGAACATGGCGGGCATTGGCCACAGCGGGATGGTGGAGCAGGTGAGCGGAGGTGCCAGACCAAGGCACTGGTTGGTGTCATTGGGGTGAGCCTCTGGTGGTTACTGAAAATTCTTTGATCCCACACGCCACGGTCCGGCAGGCACTTACACCTGCTGCCGGCACCCGCACCTGCTGCCAGCGCCGGCCTCTGTTCACACCCACCACTCTCACCTCTTATGGTGCCCAGCACCAATCCTGATCGCTCGGTGCCATCAGAGGGTGTGAGCGGCAGCTGCCGGCCCTGATCGCCCCTGAGGGCTTCTCCACCTCCCCTGCCCCTGAGGGGTTATCGGGGCAGCAGCCACCGCTCTCACCCACTGATGGCACTGGCCCCACTCACACCCACTGATGGCGCTGGACCCAATCACTCTGAGCTGTCAGTGGGTGTGAGCAGGGATGGCGCTGTCAGCACATGGGAGCAGTAGTGGCAGGAGCGGGGCTGGTGGCAGACAGGGGATGGGGGTCACAGTGGGCAGGGCTGGGCAGGGGCAAGGAGGATGGGCCAAGATCCATCCCTGTGCCCACCACAGCCTCACAGCCCACAGTTCCTTTCAAGGTTCACAAATTCGTGCATTGGACCCCTGGTTCCTATATAACAGGCTCTTAAAAAAACAAACTTCTAGGTTTATTTTAACTCACTTTTCACTAATTTTTTATTTTTTTGTATCCTCAATTATACCCCTGAAAAATATGTTAATTAGAATATCTATACTAATAAAAGGGTAATATGCTAATTAGGATGTCTTCCAGATGTCCATCAGGACGCCCATCCGGACAAAGCCACAGCGGCTGTGAGGGCCTAGGGCCGGCTGCATGGGAGAGAAGCCACCACATGGGAGAGGCAGACGGTGCTGAGTGGGAGAGGCGGGCGATGCCATGGACCGGTCCAGTGCCACTGGTCCAGCACCATGGCCCCTTCCGCAGAGGTGGCACAGGATAGGCTGCGGGGCAGCCCAGTTCTAGTGCTGCCCCTTCTGCAGAGGCAGCCACAGAGGCAGCAGCGCAGGCCCGGTCCAGGCACCATGCCTCCACGGAGGCTGGACAGGGTGCAACTTGCTGTGCCTCAACCTCCCACAGCCCCTCCCCCAGCCGGCCTGGCCCCAGATTGCCCCCCACCCATCAGTGGGCAGGGGTGGGGACAGCACTAAGAAGTGAGGCCTGAGGGCCAGAAGCTGTGGTGGCCGGCAGTGGCAGCAGCAGCAGGGTGATGGGGGCGGTGCTTTCCCCTGATCAGCCCAGTCGCATCCCACAGAGGAAGACATCCCCGGAGGGCTCCTGGACTGTGCGAGGGGGCAGGCCAGGCTGAGAGACCCCACCCCCACCCCCAGTGCATGAATTTTCATGCACCGGGCCTCTACGTTCCTTATACTGCACTAAAATTGTTTTATAGTAAAAAGCCTTTACATGCAATTTATATGGCCACAGCTTTGAAACTGGTGTACCTAGGCTGGTAAGATTGTCTTTCTCAGGCCAATCAGCTAATCAGAACAGAAGGTTCTTGTTTTGCACATAACAAAGATTATAGGTATGTTAGTCACCTTTAAGTACTTTACTATGGCTATCCTTTTCTATTAGCAGGGAATAATCTTCTATTCTCAGAAAAGACTGAATTTCCATTTTTCCCAGAGTCCCTCCTGAATGCACTGGCTCATTAGCAGTATCTTTTCTGGCTGATTAAATGAAGTTAGAGATTAGTTCTGACAAAAAAACAAAAACAAAAACAAAAAAAACAAAAAAAGAATACTATTTGTATCTCTTTCGGAAGTGAGCCTTTAAGAATTCCCTTTTGGAATCTTTAATACACATTTCTATTGATACAAACTTCTTCCTTTTCCTGGATTTGTCAGAGAAAGTTTCATTTCAGGCTGCATTTTGATGGACAAGTAGAAACTAAGTAAATGTGAGTGTGAGGATGAGATGGAGGGGCGACGGAGAGGGTTAATGCATGGAAAGTGGAATGGGTTGGCCAGAGGGCTGGGAAGGCCGAAGGACCAGTGTGACCAAGTAAGGGTTACAAAACAACATGAAGGAACTTGGTCTGACTGACTACAGAATACAGAGCTGGGGGGTGAGGACACAAAAATCAGAATGGCCCTTGATGGTTTGGCTCAGTGGACAGAGCATTGGACTGAGGGGTCCTGGGTTTGATTCTAGTCAAGGGCACATTCCTGGGTTGGTGGGTCGATCCCCAGTAGGGAGCATACAGGAAGCAGCTGATCAATGATTCTCTCTCATCATTGATCTCCCTCTCCCTCCCTCTCCCTCTCCCTCTCCCTCTCCCTCTCCCTCTCCCTCTCCCTCTCCCTCTCCCTCTCCCTCTCCCGCTCCCTCTCCCTCCCCCTTCCTCTCTGAAATCAATAAAAATTTATTTTTAAAAAATCAGGATGGATGGGTCTAATTCTGAATCATCCTTGATTTTAGAGTATGGAAATGAGACTTGCTTTGATGCCAATACGCAGTCAATATTTGCTACTGACGAAAGTGCTGTTTCGGGAAGATTTTTAGTATAAGGAAAAAGTGAAACTGAACCCCATGGCTCTGACCAGTTTTGTTTTATATCCTTCCAACTACTGACCATACTTGTTGTTTCTATTCCACTTTTCTTTTGTAGTAGCATACATTTACATGAAAACTTGAATATGTGCTTATATAATAATTCTATTATATTGAGTAACATTTCAATCATTTAGTATGTGTTTTGTAGCTATGAATAGAAATTATATTATTTTTCACTCTCAACAATATCAAACCCATTAAAGATACACAAGAAGTACTTATTGAATAAAACTGAATAAAGGAGATGCTTTACCCTTCTAATATAATAAAGATAACTTCTTGACTGTAAAAGGTCTCCTCCAATTGCCTGTTTTTGGTGTGTTGTGGATTCATTTGTACCCACGATTTTTATAAATTGTGGAGTCATTTCAATTGGCTTTGAATGACTTAATGGTTTTCTGATTCTCCATGTGCATAGATACAAAAGATTATTTAATAATTAGATATTCCCTTACTCCAGGTAGGATGGGTGTCAATACATCTTGGATGAAATAGAAACTTCAGATGCAAATTATATATTCAATCCTGTTAAGGAGCATCATCTAACATTTTCTCTGGTAATGTACCTTTATATGACACAATCATCTCAATTTTATTTTATTTTTTAAAAATATATTTTATTGATTTTTTACAGAGAGGAAGGGAGAGGGATAGAGAGTTAGAAACATCGATGAGAGAAACATCGATCAACTGCCTCCTGCACACTCCCCACTGGGGAGGTGCCTGCAACCAAGGTACATGCCTTGGACCAAAATCGAACCTGCAACCCTTGAGTCCACAGGCCGATGCTCTATCCACTGAGCCAAACCAGTTAGGGCCATCTCAATTTTATATAAAATGCATTATTTATTACTAACTCACCACTTTAGCAAATTTATTTATTCTTAAGTGTTTTCTCGACTCATACACACACACACACACACACACACACACACACACACACACACAATCAGATCCAATACCAGGAAAGGAAACTTTTAAGTATTGATGTAATTTCTAGGACTTCCCCTTTGCAAGAGATTATTAAGGGAAGGGGTAGTTTAAGGACAGACCCTCTGTCCTTCTTAGATTTCTAGAAGTTGTTTTTCAGCCTACTGCTTGTTACTTTGCTTACTCACGTTAATTATAGCACTCCCCCTATGTCTATCTGGATTGACCCAAGTTTTTATAAGGGCTGGTCCATGCACACTTGACTGGGAAAGGAAAGAAAGCATCCTTTTTATTACCACCAGTGCTTGTCTTGTGAGAGATAGGAAACTCAAAGTTAAACTTGAAATCTGTACCTTCACATTGGTCACTTTGTTAATCTGCCCAAATGTTGAGGTTCAATCTGCCTTAATGCCCACCATTAATTCAGCCCATCAGTTAACCATAAGCCCTTTAATAATAGCCCACAGGAATTCCCTGGTAGACACAACTTTCTGGCTTGTTTGGAAATTATACAAGGCCTCCACATAGAAATGGTTGGGACTGTCAACAGACATGCTCTTTTTACCTAGTTTGAGGAGGGAAAAAGGCCGCTTCTGTGCCAGTGTATAACAGTCTTGCTTCCATTTGAGCTGTATCAGTGGGTCGCAATCCTGGCTACAAATAAGTCACCTGGGAACTTTAAAAAATATTAACTTTTGAGCCTCATCTTAGATTCATAAGGGGTAAAGCTAAAGTGTCTGAATTTTTAAAAATCAGGAAGGAAACGGAGAAGCAGCCACCTTCAATCTTGCTTTGATTTATTACAGTCGTGACAAAGATGCATAAACTATGGATTATGGTGATGCCTTGATTATCAAATACGTTGGCAAGGAAGCTCTTTTGTGAAAACAAAAACAAACAAAATTTTCAAGAATCACATGAAACAGAACAAGTAGTTTGATTTTGTAGCTAAAGGGGAAAAATCTGTCTTCATGAATATCTTCTCAATGAATATGCATGACTTATTCACTAAAGGTGACTTGAGACATGGTTGTAAAGTCTTGAAAGTTCACAGCACCTTTTTTCATATAGCTTCCTGATCACTCCCAACACTGGAACCCCTCCCTTTCTGCCTTCAGTTAGTATTCTCTTGTCTGTCATCACACTTAAAAACAATTTGTTATGCATGAACGAAAAGTATTCTCAGAAAATATTACCTCAACCAAGAGTTGTTTAAACTATCATCATAGTACATGATATTATTAGCATATTATTAATATGTTAGCATAATAATATTAATCTAACTGTGAATACAAAACTTTTAGCTGAAGGAATTTCAGGCATCAGCAAGGAGGAAGTAAGTAGTCACTTAGGGACAAATTGCTTGAATTAATGATGTGAGTGAAGAAAGCAGGAAAAGAGGATAGAGGAACAGAGAAGAGAACAACCCTTAATTTCTCCCAGGTTGTAAGACAATCTTAGAGCTTTTGGGAGGAGAAGGGAACAGACTTCTAAAACCCTCACCACGGAATTCCAAGAGAACCCAAAGCTTATGGTTCTTAAAACTGAGTGTGTATCAGGATCACAAGGAACAATATCAATACAGATTATTAGACCATAATTCCAGAGTTTCTGGTTTAATAGGACCTGCCTTGGTTTGAAGAATTTCCATTTCTAACAAATTTTCAATTGATGCTGAAGAAAAACACCCTGAGAATCATTGCTTTAGACTTGTCTTTTGTGATGAAATCTTGTCTTCTGTTTTATTGATGAGATCCAGGATGCTAAATGATGGCAGACACCTTGATAAAAACCTAGGGTTTGTAATTCTCAAGTCAGAGCTTTTTTCTGATTGAATTCTCAACCTTTATATAATGAAACTGTACATGTCTCTCACCTCAAGACATCCAAATATATATTATTTTGTTTCAATTTTTTCATACTGTGACCATAGTCTGCAACAATACACTCCTTATATAAACCATAGAGGCCTGGTGCACGAATTCATGCATGGGTGGGGTCCCTCGGCCTGGTCAGCGATCACGGCCTATCAGGGGGGCTGGCTGGCAGGGGGGAGGGGTTGAGGGAGGTTGGTGGGGGTCGGGGGAGGAGCCGCGGGAGGTTGGCTGTGGCAGTGTACTGACCACCAGGGGGCAGCTCCTGCATTGAGCGTCTTCCCCCTGGTGGTCAGTGTGAGTCATAGCGACTGGTTGACCAGTTGTTTTGGTTGTTCCGGTTGTTCAGTCCTAATAGTCACTTAGGCTTTTATATATATAGATATTATCCACACTTTTGCTGTATATAACCTTTTTTTCTGACCCACAAGATTTTCATTGAAGCAAACGTTCTATTAATGAAATCTATTAATAAATCTCTCCCCAATTCTAAAATCTTAATAACTGAACTTTTCAGAAGAGTCATAACCAATATTCAAGTCTAATTTAAATGTCACATCTTCTTAAACACCTGTTGCTCATGCAATAACAAAGCAGAAACAAGAGGAGGAGAATAGCAAGAAACAGAGGCCCTGGGTAGATAGCTCTTGAAAATCCAACTGGATCATTATAAATGAAGCAACTGTCTAGTATGAAGTTGATTGATATGTTTTCATATATCTTATTGGTTGAACCATTAGCTCTCCAAAAACAATTTTTCACTAATTTGATCAATTTTGATTGAGAAACTCCTCATGGCAGGCACCATGAAGGGCAAGAAGACGTATAGTGATGAATGAAATAGATGTCCTGCCTTTACTGTCTCAATTTCTAGGAAGTTTAGTTAATCATTGGAACCAAGTTTTTCTAAATGAGACCCATTCAGTTGGTTTAATTAAACAGGACTGAATTTTCCACAAGAAAGAGCAAATAAATTTGAAACATGTATCTTTGTTAGAAGAAAGTAAATGCTCATATATTTCCAACATAAGAAAGAGTGTACTAGAACTCTGATTATATAAAAGTAGGCAACATTATATAAGGGATACATTTCCTTAGTGTTGGCAGATAACTGACAAGGCAGATCAGTCTTGTTTTAAATGAAGTGAGTTTAATTTTTCTTGGTTTATGGAAAAATTAGATATCCCCTTACTCCAGGGGATATTTTATTTATTTATTTAAATATATTTTTATTGATTTTAGAGAGGAAAGGAGAGGGAGCAAGAGATAAAAACATCAATGATGAGAGAGAATCATTGATCAGCTGACTGCTGCACACCCCACACTGGGGATCAAGCCCACAACCCAGGCATGTGCCCTGACCAGGAATCAAACCCTGACCTCCTGGTTCATAGGTTGATGCTCAACCACTGAGCCATGCCGCTGGGCAAAGATAATTTATAAATTACTTTTCAAGATAATTTATTCTGGATAAACATATTATTTTAAAAATTTTAGGTCTATGCACACCCTCCTTTAATAATGTCAAGCAGAAAGTTTACAAGATGGTCATTGCTCTCTTCTAGGAGAAGCTTAAGAGTATCTGCAGGTAAATGTAGAAACCATCATGTTTTCTCTTCTCACTCCTTCTGCTCCACGTGTAGCCACACTGTCCCTAAAATGGGGCTGGTCATTCAATGGGAATGTTTTAACCTCTTCTCCCTAAAACAGGGTGATGCACTTCATCAGGTTCCTGGTCTTGGATAGATTTGAAACTTTGGGAGGAAAAAAATAGATTATCTTAATAATTAGAACTTTGGCGAATAATATATCACATCATTTGCTGGAACATCAACCATCAGACTTTGTTTCCATAAATATCCCTCTCTGAAAGAAGCTTCTTGAAGAAAGAGTGACACTAATGCAGATTTCATCACATAAAGGAGACTGAGAAAAAGGAAGCAGGCAGAGCATTGGGACTGTCAGGTTCTCTTTCCTCCCACTCCTGTGCCCTTCAGATCTTCCACCTGAGCTGTGCAGGGCACATTCAGCATCGGCATGTGAGCAGAGGACCTGTGTCTTCTTGCTCTGAGCCGTCAAGTTCGGGTGCCCACACTCAACACAATAACCATCTTTTCACTTTCCAACCACTACCTGTTCTTGTTCTTTAGTATCCAGTTTATAAAAAGCTCACTGAAGTAGGTGGCTATTGCCCGTTTTTAAATGTTGTCCTTTAAATAAACAATTTTAATAAGTTGTTGTAATGCCCACCATTTTGCCAGATTCAGGAAGAACATTTTGTTTGTTTAGACATTTTCACACAATGCACTCAGTGGAGGAGGCTAAAAGGAAAATGTCATCGCTTCAGTTACTGAAATCACTCTCATTTCAAAGACATTTTGGTAAACAAGTTAAGGCAGCTCACAACGCCATCAACCGTGCTGATCCACACGTACTCAAAAAAAAGGCCGGGTTTGTGTTCTTTACAGATTCAGTGATGTGAAAGCTCCAGTGAATATGAGCAGACACTGAACAGAGCTTTGATTCTAGGGTCTCTAGTGAGCAGTGTGATACCTTCTATAAAACGCAGGGCTGAGATCTCTGCTAGAGAAGTAACCACATTATAATTGGATCCCAGGAGTGTAATTAGCAGTGGGACAGAAGGGGAGTTGAGCGCATGTCCGGGTGCCTGAGCAACGAGTCATACAAACACCCTGCTGTATGGGATCCTGAGACGGAAAAGCTGTCCTCAAGGGCTCAGTGGCCCCTGCACGCTGCACCCCAATCAGGACTATCATAGCTCCTGCTTCTCTAAGTCACAAACTTGCAAGTGCATTGAGGAAGGCCCTAGTGCCTGTGAATATAAAGTGCTTGATAGTAAGCCAGGCTTCAGCTAGCTAGAAGATAGCTGGTTCTTTTTTCCTGTATTCTAAATCCTTCCAGGGACAGAAATCCCTTTCGGGACTCCACATTATGTTTATCTGATGTGTATGCAAGAAATTATCTTAGGTGAACTAAAGTTGTCCACAGTAGCTTTACTTTTGATTTTGGTGCAGCAACTTTGCCAACGTGGAGTTTATGGCCAAGGAAACTATCCCTTTTTAAGATGAGAAAGATAATCTTTGAACTAATCTTCCTGCTCCTTCCCAGCTCCTGTTTCCATCCATTTTCATCTCTCCCATTTAGCTAAAAAAATGGCAGAGAACAATGATAGGGAACTTTGGGCCCCCAGACAAGTGCCATTTCTGGGATGGTTGGACAGCTTCTAGTTGTCTCATCCTATCCAACCACAGAAAGCTGCAGCCCATGGAACTCTGGGGGCTCCTAACAGCTCAGCTGTGAGGGTGGATGACACTGCAGGACAGTTGTGGCTGAATAGAGGAAACTGAGCTATTTGGAGAGTTTGCTCTTTTCCCAGTGGGGTTTTCCTCTGAATTTGTGCAAGACACAGTAACATGACACTTTCCATTCGAGAACAGTCACGGAAAGAGGAATGCAAATAACCAAAGTGTAAAGTCTGATGCTTAAACCGGGTCCACCTGGTAGAAAAGGGGGAGGTGAAAGGGGTGGTGGTGGCCAGTTCATTTATGTAAGGCTTTATTTTCACTTTGTTACTTTTAGGGGGATAGCAATAGTTCTAGAAAGTTCTCCAGAGCTCCTCCCACCCTCTTTCCCATGTAACCTTTGCTTTTTGTTTGTTTCTGTTCTCTTTTCCTTATGATGGATGGAGATTTGGATGGAGCTGGGCAGGTGGCATCAGAGCAGCAGCCTCAGAACTCTGAGCTCTCTTCAGGTGCAGACTGTCTATGTCACACATATGACCTCATTGCACCCTCACAGTGACTTCCCACAATTGCAGGTGAGCAACCCAGAACATTACAAGTAAGGAGCTTTTGTTATCAGAATTTAAGTTCATGTCTGTTTCCAGAACCAGGTTTGTAACTACCACAATAAAGAATCATCTTCAGTCCTCTCATATTAAGTCCCAGTCAAAATATTATTTTTCATATGAGAAGTCAATTTTGATTTTGGCCTGCAAGAGCCCTGGATTGCATCTGTACAAGTGCCACTACTGTGGAACACTGATGGTCAGTTATACAATTGACCCCTTTAACTGGCAAATGAATGTAAGTATTTGTCAATCAATTTCTGTAATTAGGGGAATTAACTGCTCAAACTGAAAATGCCTCTATCCCTCAGATTAGACAAAAATATTTTGAAAGACGAATAAATATATGGTCTGAGAGGTTGTAAGCTAGCAGTTGCTAGGATCTATCATTCCTGAATGTGTGCTAGCATCTGAATGACATTAGCCCCCCCTTTTTTTTTTCAAAAATTGGGATTACTTTCAGGTTCTCTGATGAATGACCTTGATGTCTTAGGCAGGGACTCCAATATGCGTCACTCTTTACTTCAAGCTAACTGTTTTATCAACAACCCTGGCTGATTAAAAAAAAACCTTCCTGCAATTGTATTTTTACTCAAAGCATGCCTCTTTCACCCATCCCAGCTGGTCTAATAGGGGGAGGAAAGGACTGCCAGGAACACAGCGCAGAAGCATCTGGGTCTGAAGAAAAATAAACCAAGCTTACTTGCTTCACTCCTCATTCCTTCAGAATTTGTAGTAAACCGAGAAAGCCTGTTTTGCAAGAGGTTACGAATGATGGGAGTACATGTTCCTGGCTTGGTGTGCAAGCACACACTTGTGAGAAACGAAGAAATCTGAATAAACATAGAGCCTTGCTGGCAACAACGAACATCTTCCAAGATTTTCAGGCCCCTGCGTGCAAGAGGCAAAAACTCCTGTCGGTACATTTTTATCTTTAGGAATCAATAAAATGCTCCATAGTCTTCAGAGGCTCTCTTGCTTGGAAAGGCTCAGAGAAAATGCTGGTAAGTTATTTGAGAAGTATTTTCATGAAAATGCTCTGAGACAGGAACTAGAGAGCAGTTTCTATCTAGAAAATGTTAGTGCCATGAGCCAGGGTTGTTTGGATTTTTAAAAGAATTTTACCAGGTTAAGACAAACTCAGTGATTGGGTAGGACACCCCCTGGAGCCTGCACTGACTGAGAGCTCAGGTGCACAGCACTGCCTCTTCTTCCTCTCCCGCTGGCAAGAATGTTTACATAAAATAGGTTTCCTTATGAAAATGCTCACCTGGTGCTATGCACACCACAATGTAGTTGTGAATGTAGAAGATAGATTCTGCATAAATTATCTGGATAATTTTAGCTGGGACATAGCCAGGACTCCTTGGCCACCACCAACATTTTTGAAGCCAGATCAGACCACCATAGGTACTGCTGAGCCAGCAATAGCCCAGTGTGCGGTCAGAATCCATGGCTCATGCCGACTCCAACTGATGTGTATGCACTTTTATCTCTAATATTTTAAAACAATGAATAGCATTGTGCTTATCCTGTCTTAAAATTTTTCTTTACTTGCCACAGGGATTAAAATTCCTCCATTAGATCATATTCATTCCTTTTCGAGGTATAGCATAGTTTCTTAAAGATACATACCCAAATATTTTATAAATATATTTTGATTTAATGAATACTTGCCAATTAAAGTACCCCATTGACAATGTGGATTTGCTCATCAGATCGCTTTTCTTTCCGAAAACGAGCTGAGAACAAACACTTAGGAATGCGGAGTTTTAATAATGTTAGTTGTTAGAAGAATGTGAGCAAAGGATATTTATAGGACGTAAGGGTCTTCTTAGAGAGAACAAGCATACCTGAATGAGCCTCACTTCATGACAAGGGATGATGAGCATCCAGGAGAAAAGGCATGAAAATGTATGTGCTGCACTTTGCACAGAAAAAATATGGCCTAACTGTATTGGGAATCACCCCATCCCATCTTCTATTACTTTTACACATGATTCACAGACCAGCAGCAGCAGTGTCATCTTAGGGCTTGTTAAAAACTCAGAATCTCAGGCCCCCACCTCAGACTTAATCAGAATTTATATTTAAACAAGTGGACCATGTGATTCATATGCACATTGGGAAGCACAGGTCTCCAAGACTGGATTCCTCTGAGTCATGTGAATACAAGAAGCAACTCCTGATTGGACAAGAGATGTACACAGGATCTAAGTTGAGCCAATCAGGTTCTGTCTCTGTATTTGTAAGTTGAGACAGAGAAGAAAATGAGAGACTGGGAGCTAGGGAGAGACCCAATTATACCTCTGACTTTGGTCTGGGAGCTACTCTGCTGCTACGTTAACTTCGGTGAGCAAGGGAGATCATAACCTTTAGGGTCTGAGTGAATGAGAGATAGCATCCTTGATGCAAAGAAAAGCCAGCCTGTTTGATGAGGTTGCTACTGGTCTTTGGATCTCTGAGTTTATTGAAAATTTCTGGGTGTAGCTGGAGCCCAAGTGGAATTCCCGCAGATGGTAAAGTATCCTGGCCCCCCCATCAAATTCCTTCAACCCCATTTCTTTAGAGCTGAGTGATGTGACCAACTATCTTCACATGATCAGAGCTGGATCCTCGGATCTATGATCCCATAGGTATCACTGAACCTCTGAGCTTCCCAGAAATCTCTCTCCCATTCTCCAAACTGTTCATTTGCTCTAGGGGGTGGCTATTGCCACTGGATTAACCAGAAAGCAGGATGGCTCTATCTCTTTGGGCCAAATAATGTAGACTGTTGGTTTCTTGCTATAATGTGTCTGTCCTTCTGCCCCAGCTAGTCTCAGATCACTATGTTAAACATAATTGGTAGTTGTGACAAGTTGGCCTTAAGCTCTCTTAGAATACACAGATTTCAGAGAATGGATTTTTCTTTCCCCATATATGGACATACTAGTAGTGGTCCAATGCTAAGAAAAAAAAATATGCCTTTTCATAGAATGATCCATAGAAATGTTTAGAAAATGAATTCTAGAGACTTCAAAAAAGGAAGTCTTTGAGTTCTGTTGTTCTTGCTCCCTCCATGCCCTGCCTACCAGAATCTTATCACTGCAGCGTCTCCCCTGTGAGAGGTGTGGAACAAAACTCCCAGAAGTGGTCATTGGGGAAACAGTAAAATTGGCTCCTGAGGGCCATTACAAGAAATGAGAACCTACTGTGACACCTAGAGGACCCCCAGAGCTCCCTCTGCTGCATCTTCTCCCCCAGTGGCCTGGGAAAGCAAAAGTTGAACTTTGGAGAATACTAGTTGGGGAATACAGAGTAAAAGTTCGGAAGGAATTCATTTTAAGTTCAATCATTCTTGATAAAAGTCATTCTAAGGGATTACATAGTTCCTGCCTTCTACTAGTATGCCAAACACATTTTTAACTAGGTTCATTATCTAGGATCTAATGAATGGGCTGTTTTCAGGGGCCCACTATAAATACATTTTTCTGTATCTCCTGTGGTCTGGATCCTGGAGCACCACCATTTCTGGCTTCTCTCTGCCTTGCTTTTCTATAAGGAATCTTCACATAAGAGTTTCCAAGGTTACCAAATCCTTCTGTCTGTTGTAATTCATTCCTTGGCCCAGTTTAAGACATCCTTTGTAGCTTACTGTATAATCTCACCACTGTGGGTAGGTCTAATTCAGGTCCATTTAGTAACTCTCTTGGTCTTGACCATGGTGTCATATTTGGTAATGCCATTGGGTATCAGTTCTCATGCTTTAATTGTTCTCTCTTTTCTCATAGCTCCAAGTCTATAATTTTTAGTTTTGTCTCTCATTTCAAATCTACCCTAAATCTCTTAAGCTGTGTTAGTTTGGAAGTCCTGCTGTCCCCTTGAACCCAATACATTGAATATAGAGAATTCTTCTTCACTCTTTTGACTCCTTGTCTCAGAGAGAGGTGCCACATTGATCTGTAAGGCATGTGAACACTGTAAGGCTCTCCAAAGGAAGGTGGGAAGGGACTGAATTTGAGAGTCCAAGGTTTTCTTCGAAGGACATACTTTTCACTTTCCCCAAAGTTTATACCCTTCCCTGTAGAAGGAAGGTGATGCTTGTGTTGTCCCTCTGGGTGTGAGAGGGCAGAGAGGAAAGCTGCTAAGGGAAGTGGGACAGGAACATTTGGCACATCTCTCTTTCCCACTGAAATTGCAAAATGATGGCCCAGTGAACTTGGCTGCATTGTATTTAAAAGAAAGGAAAATTACATTAGCTGCCAACATTTACAAAGCAGCTATTTACACAGATAACCGAATTTCCAGGTTCTCTTGGAAAAATACATGGCGCCTGCATCCCCTCCTGGCATGTGTGGCAGGAGCTGAACAGCAGCTGCATGGTTTCAGTGGGGCACTTGCTCTCCAGGTGGCCTCAGCGCCACCACTGTGTCTTGTACTGAACCAGTCAGTTTCACTCTTACACACGAACCGCCTGGCCCCTGGGGGCATCCAAGTGTGTGATCTCCAGGGGAATCCCTGGAGAGGGACCTTTGAAGATTTGCAAATGCATTCATAGTATCACCAGCACTGTATCTCGGACTTATGCTTATTGAATTGACGTGATTTTGAATCTTTGGACCAGAAAAGGTTAGGCCAGGAGGACTCTAGACTTGCCAGATAATAGTGATCATCTATCTGTAAAGTAGCTATAAACCTTGATTTAGTTCAAGTACAAGAAGTGTCTGTCACTTATTCCTGACATATTGAGAATGCACTTTCTGGGACTTAGGTACCTAGTTACTTTATCAGGTATGCTGTTAAGAAATGGCACATGCTTCACAGTCACCCAGTCAACATATACAATGTTGACTATTTCCTGGTTTGTTCAGTATGAGCCATTTGGGGAGAAATAATCTACTTTCTTTGCTTTCATCTTAACCTGGTCCATATAATAACATTTCATCTATGAATATAAATCACTAGAATTCTCCATATAATATCATTTCATTTATGAATATAAATCACTAGAATTCTCAGCTGTAATTGCCTGGTAATATCAGAGTCAGTGTCTCAGGGAATGTAGCAAAGACCACTAAAATGAAAATAAGAAATGTGTAGTATTTTGAAGATGACAAGGATGAAATAAAGTATATGTACATTTGGTTAAATTTGAATGAGAGGAAATTGATAGCATTAAAAATGTTATAGGGTTCTTTTGAGGATTGATGAAATAATGAATGGGAAGCACATAGCACACAGTCTGGCAACTAAAAGTGCCCAGTAAATGTCAGTTATTAATTATAGATAATCAGTGACTATAGTGAGTGGATAGCAGGTGATCAGCTGTTCTCTAGGCATCTGGAAAGAACGTATTTTGAACCCTACATGACTAAGATGTGAGGGGGACTTAGTCTTGTCCATTGATTAGGGTCCCTCTCCGGTTTGTAATTTCCGAGTGTCAGCATGGGGGCCAAGGACACGTGGGACATGGAGACTGTATAGTCTTCCTGCTCATGGGGGAAGACAGCCAGGTCAGCATAAGTAGCTCGTGGTGCTTCAGTTTGGTAATTTTTTTCCATGAGGCAACTAAACTGGGCATCTTTTAATAGCACATCATTTCTTACAGAAAATAACAATATTAAATGGATTGAAATAAGCCCCCTCCCTTTGTTGGGGTGGGTGGAGGATTATTTTAAAAGTAATTGCTGCACTTTCTTCTCCTCATAGGCATTCCCATCCCGCCTTAACGGTGCCAATAACATCACAGAGTCATCGATCTACTTGGGTCTCCTTTCTAATGAGCCCATCACTAAAACTCAGGTAGACATTTTAGTTAGTTCAATGACATGCAAAATTTGATGCAACAGTGATAGGGGTTCTCTTTCAACGAACTGAGTACTGATTTATGGCATAGACACAGAACTTATTATTTTTAAAATAAAAACTCCTGCAAAAAATTCTTCCCATCCAAACATCTCTGAGAAACATAAAATAATTTTTTTGTTTTGTTTTGTTTAGTTTGGGGCAATGTATTAACAAATAAACACAGTGACTTCAAAGATTTCTATCCTATTTTTATAAAACCTAAATAAGATTAGATGACTCGTGATTTACGCTACCACAATCTTCCCTTGCTTCCCACTTTAAATAGAATATGATTATAATTAAAATCACATGAACTCAAACTTTTTAGTGTTTAGAAAATAGGATGGATGGCTTGATGGCTGACAAGACTCTCAGGCATCCTCGTAGCATCAAGGCCCTTGGTCCTTGATTACAGGTCGGAGGTATGATTATGTCCATTTGCTATGGCATTCCAGCAAATTCTGTATCAGGGTGGAAACAATAACAATAGCAGCAGAAACAATAAAACAACCACCACAACTAACACTTACATAACATTTTGTACTTTGTGAACTACTTTCACTCGTATTTTCAATTTATTTGGACCTCACAGCAGCCTAGTGAAGTAGGTGCCATGTCACTCATCTCCATTTACTTATCTATTTATTTGGACTCTGTTTTATTTTATTTAATTTTTAAAATTTTATTTTCAATTACAGTTTATATTCAATATTATTTTGTATTAGTTTCAAATGTACAGATAGTGGTAAGATAATCATATACTTTATACACGGTTCCCCTATCCAGTATCCACCTGGCCCCTTATAGAAACAGGCTTATTTCCATACAGGTTGAGGAAACTAAGGCTCAGAGAGTTGAAGGGGCTTGCTTTACACTGTGCAACTAATAGGTGGCAGAGTTAGGATTCACATCTGTCTTTTGAATCCCAGTCCAGTGACTTTTTACTCTAACACTCTAACTCAACAATGTCACTACTTTCTGGGGTCCAAAATAAAATTTGATTTTGACACCATCTGGTCCCCTTTTAGGGTTTTTCCACAGGCTCACATGTAGTTCCCCCTTCCTGGAGTGCTCCTTCTCAAGACCATTTCAGGACTCCACCAAGAGGGTCTGTTTGAAAGAGCCACTTTCCCACTGTATTAGTTTGCTAGAGCTGCTGTAACAAAATACCACAGACTGAGTGGCTTAACCAACAGAGATTTATTTTCTCACAGTTCTGTGAGGCTAAAAGCCCCAAATCAATGCGTGGGTTATGTTGATCACTTTGAGGGCTTAGGGGGAAGGTTCTGGTTCAGATTTCTCCCCTTATTTCACAGACGGCCATCTTCATACTCACGTGGCATTCTCTCTGTATGTGTGTCAGCGTGTCCAAATTTCTTTTTTTTTTTTGGTAAGGATTCTAGTCATATTGGACTAGGGCCAACTCTAATGATCTCACTTTAACTTGGTTACTTCTGTAAAGACCTTATTTCCAAATAAGATCACATTCTGAAATACCGGGGATTAGGATGTTAACAAATGAATTTTGGGGAGACACAATTCAAACTTTAACACCTGCCTCCTCAAAGCCATGTCACTCTCTACCCCTTTTCTTTCTGTTCCCCATCTCAGTTGGTGGCATCACCACTTAATCAGTTGCTTGGCTTACTATTCATGAATTCTCTCTTTTCGCCTGTTTACTACATCCAATTCATCAGGAAGTTTTATCAACCTGACCTTCAAAATATTGCCTGTACCCCAATACAGTCTTTCTACTCCAAACCACACTAATCTTCTTCTTGGACTAATGTCATCATTCTTGTCCACGGCCCACGTAAAATCTACTTTTCACACAGAAGCAAGTGTGACCTCTATAAAATATAAAAGTTATTACATGCCATTCCCTCTTCAAAATACTGCCTTTACAGTAAAACCTGAACTTGTTATCATGGACTAAGAACTTGATATTAAACTGTATTTTAGGAGTCAGCAGGATCAGCATCATGTGGGAACTTGTTAGATATACAGAATCTTGGGCCCCATTGCAGAGTGACTGCAGCATTTCAACAATATCCCTAGGTGATTTTAAAATTTGAAAAGCAGTTGCCTAGAGAACCCTGTAGGATCTCCTTCCACTTGTGTCTTGGAACTCATCTCCTTCCACTCTTACTCTTGTTCATCCCATTCCAGACTCTGGCCTTTTGCTGTTCCCACCCCTTTGTGGCTCTCTCTGCTGGAATGTCCTTTTACAGACTACTCAATCTAAGAACACCACCCTCCTCCTTCCACCACGTCACTTGTATCCGCCTTATTCTGCACAGTTTTGTTTTCTGCACAGTCTTTATCACTATCTGAAACTGTATACTGATATATTTATCTAATTTTTATTTATCTCCACCAATAATATATAAACTTCATGAGATTAGAGATTATATTCACTGCTATTTCCTCCCATGCAAAGAAGAATGGCTGATACATAGTAGATACTCAATAAATATTTGCTGAAACAATAAATGTCTGGACTTTTGGTACAATTTTTTTGTTTGTTTGTTTTTTGTGCTGATTCAACTAATGATTTTCTCTAGTAAAAATACCCTTAAGCTACTGTTGATGATACCATGGCATTTTACTAATTTACCACTTTTTATAATTTTTCCATTTGGGTTACTTTTCTTTCCTTTTCATCCCATTTCCCTTCTTCCTTACTAGCATAGCCATTGGGGTTCTTTTCCATTATAGAGGCATTAAGAATGGCTGGGAGTGAGGCAACAGGCAGCTCCTACTAAACTCTCCAAAGCAACATAAAATAGTATAGGCTTAATAATGACTTTATTGTATGGTAGTTACTGGCTAGAGCTTCTGGACTTGAAGTTTTTGAAATCAAAGAAAAATTTTAAACTATCCAACCTTACTATAAATTCTTGGCAGCAAGCTCAGCACAGATGGAAGCAACATTTCCAACTTTGCTTACGAAGTAGGAAATGTGTCTCTTCTTCTGTGAGACCCTTTTGCTCTCTAATGAACCAAGGAAGATTCTGAAATATGATTATGTGCCAATGAGCTCTGATTAGCTCTTCATTAAAGAGAAGTTCCTATCCAAAGTATTCTTAGAAAAATACATACATACATATATAATGTATATTAAGAAGCTATTTTATGTTGAGGTAAGGAGTCATTTGTTTCAATATGAATTTAAATCTGTTTTAATGTGATCAAAACGCAGGCCTTTCTTCAAAAGCTGCAGTATTCCTGCCAAGTCTCCTGAAGTGAATACTTCCTCAGGGTCACTCACTTTCTCTTCCTCAGCTCCCTTGGCTGGGGGTTCCGCAGTCCCCATGGGCCAAGTGGCATTGGCTCTGTTTTAGTTATTAGTTTTGTCCTTTCTACCAGGACCTCTTGTCTCCTTTTCATTTTAGTCTTCATATTGCCACAAGCTTTCCTCCAGTGTCAGTATGTGATTTAGGGAATGCACATAAACCAAAGTATTCAGTCTAATATAAAATTAGGCATCATTGATTTTTTTTAAAAGAAAAATATGGATTAGCATGAAACAACTCAGAGGGGATGACCAGGTCCCAGGTTGGTGTGTGTCTGTGAATATCCGTAAACTTTTAAGAGAAATGCTACTATAGGGAAGGGACCAGTCATGCCCTATTCTCTGCTACCACTCAGCCTCTGGCTTATCAAGCTGAAGGGGCTGATTATATAATGCTAAAAGTGAGAACATTGAGGGGTGGGTTATCACACATTTTTTTCTATCTTTACCATCAAGCACTGGTTCTAGGATTACAATGGATGTCCCAAATCGTTGGCTAAACTGAATGGACAATTATATATTGTATCTTGGGACTCTTTTTTCATTGAGTTACCTTATAAATTCTATATAGATTTGTCTTTCTTAAGAAATTCTCACACATTTTCCCCTTTGAAGTGAAATTAAGGAGAATGGGAGAAGAAAAATGCCTCTTCTTTTCTAACTAAGTAAAAAAAAAGGGGGGGGCATTTGAATCAGTCCATGGCTCTCAGACAAAATGAGCTTCAGAGAGGCCAAACCTCAAGCCTCAGAACTGCTGCACCCCTGGTCCTCAGGGCCCCCATGTTGCAATGCCGGGGGAGGGGGGGTATTCCAATCTAAGTCAATGGCATGGTGGGGGTTGTGAATGCACAACCTTCCAAGAACCCAATGCTTTTTGCCACAATGAGACTCTCTGGTCCTGCTTACTTCGGGTAACATTTGCTAATACTTTAATAGACAATAGAAAAAGGAGAGATTTCCCTTCCTGTTTTTTAGTGAAACTAGTAGGTCATTTACTATGTTTCTAAGCTACCATTTAGGAAAGGAAGGAGTCTACCAGGGAAACACAGAAATAGAGATAGGCCCCTCTAAAAAAAAAAAAAAAAAAAAAAAAAGCTAATAAGACAAATCAAGTAAAGAAAGAACTCCTTAAGGAGGAAAAGCTTTCTAGAGATGTTTGCCAATCGCCTTTCCTTGCTAAATCCCAACCGCTTTAAGAATTATACTTCCTCTCGTTGACCTTTTTAACTTAGATGAACATTAACCGTATCGTTTATGTGGAACATACGTAACATATGGTACTAAATCTGTTTCTCATCATTTTCCTAAATACCTCCCTTCGGTACTCACTTCAGAACAATGGTACATACTTCTCCAAAGCTATACTGCAAGCACTTTCCCCCTATTTTGTTAATTTTTGATCTCTATACAATATAGCCAGTATTTTTAAATGAAAGGTCACGTGACACGGCACTCAAAGATTTCCAGTGGCTCCTCATCTCCAGCAGAATAAATCCAGAGTCCCCACAGTGACTCAGGGGATCTGGCTCCCAGGACTGCTCAGTTCCTGTCCTCATTCTTGGCCTTTGGCCACATGTGCCCCTCTGCTCCTTGTGTTCTCCAAACTCCTCTGCTCAGTGGCTTGGTAAGTGCTGACCTTGCTACTGAGCATACTCTATGCTCACCCTCCCAGGGAAGGCGTTGGCTGTTCTAGTCAAAATCTGCACCACCACCTCCACCCCTGCCATCATTACCTTACCTCACACCAGCACCCTGCCTTATTCCTTCCACAGTAGAATTGCTTTTATTGTCACCCCAAAAATAATGTAGTACATGATTTATATTGTTTACCACCCATTTTCCTGCCCTCATAAACTACTAGAATCTAAGCTCCACTAGGGCAGGAATTTTGTCTGTTTTGTTCATTGCTGTTTTTCCTGGGGCCTAGAAGAGTGCATGCCCTCTGGGACTTCTGGCTCTAACCGCTCACCTGCCTGCCTGATTGGCCCCTAACCACTCTGCCTGCCTACCTGATCACCCCTAACTGCTTGCCTGCCTGCCTGATTGCCCCTAACTGCTTGCCTGCCTGCATGATCACCTAACCACTCTGCCTGCTGGCCTATTCACCCCTAACCACTCACCTGCCTACCTGATCACCCCTAACCACCTCTGCCTGCCTGCCTGATCGCACCTAACTGTTTGCCTGCCTGCCTGATCACCCCTAACCACTCACCTGCCTGCCTGATTGCCTCTAACTTCTCTGCTGCCTGATTACCCCTAACTGCTTGCCTGCTTGCCTGATTGCCCGTAACCACTCTGCCTGCCTGCTTGATCGCCCCTAACTGCTCGCCTGCCTGGCTGATTGCCTCTAACTGCCTCTGCCTTGGCCCCCTCTGCAGTGGCTTCATCCGGAAGGATGTCCAGAAGGTCGTTCGGCTATCTGGTCTAATTAGCATATTGTGCTTTTATTATAATAGATGTGATATGAGCTCTGTGTTAACCAGGCTCAGACTATGAGCACAATGTCATATAAAACAATATTTCTCCCTTCTTATTAGTTTATAATTGTATATTGGACATCTTAGCAGAGCACTGGTATCCAAAACTGCTCTTTGCAATGACAACTGTAATGGTTGTAATTTAAAAGCTAGATATTTTAGGGAAGCCGCTGAATTTCCTTCCAGCGGATGGTTTACTTTAAAAATGGACCCAGAAAAAACATTTTTATTTGAAAAGCAGATGGATTGTTAAAAGGGTCACAACATATTTTAATTTTCCTGTGAGAAAACAATCAACTAGATGATAGAGCCCAAACAAAGACTTGCCTGTCTGTTGGTTCTCATCAAAGTTCTACTGCAGGGTCCTGTCCCTGAACAACCTCTCAGAACTTCTCTGGAGCTGACAAGACCACAACTCATGCTGCTTTCAGCTTTCTACTCAGTTCTTTTTTATCTCACTTTCTTTTCTTCTTTTTACCAGCAGGACCTTTCTGATTTTTAAACAAATCAACTTAATTTTTTTAGAGCAGTGCTAGGTTCACAACAAAATTGAGCAGACTGTATAGAGATCTCCTAAATACTCCCTGTCCGGACATATGCACAGCCTCCCCTACTATCAACACCTCCCAGGAGAGTGGTATATTTGTTACAATCGATGAACCTACATTGACACATCGTTATCACCGAAATTGGAGTTTATATTAGGATTCACTGATGGTGCTGCACATTCTATGAGTTTGAACAAATGTATAATGACATATAGCCACCATTATCGTATTATACAAAGCAGTTTCACTGCCCCAAGGCCCTTTCTTCTTTATTTTTCTACTATAAAAGTAATACATTCTAATGGTTGGAAAGCTATAAAATGCAGAAAAATATGATAAATCAAGTAAGGTTATTTTTTTCTATCACTAAAAATTATATACATACACATATATACATAATTACATATTTGTAAAAACACAGTATACATGTAGTTCTTTATATAGTTTTATATCAGGGGTATCTCCCTCTATTGGAGACAGACTTTAGGAAATACAGAGCCTTTAGCATATCTCCTTGTTTGTTTTCTGAATACTGCAAGTAAACTAACTGGTTGTGCAAAATAATTGCATACATACCTCATTCCCTTGACAAAAACTCCATGCTTTTTAGGTTCTAGCTAAGAAGAAAGGAACAAAATAGAGATCTTGAACTTGGAAATGTGAAATTGCTCGGTGTGTACATATGCGTGTATGCTTGTGTGGGTGCACATGTGTGTCTATGGATGCATGCATGTGTGTTACATGTTACAATTTGGAGAACTTAAGGAAGTTCCACAGTGTTTTGTTTTACATTGTTTTGTTACATTTGTGCAATGAGCCCTTAGGCCATCCCTGATGCAACAGACTCGGTGTGTTTGTTCTGGAAGGCTTCCATTTGCCATGGAACCACAAACCTCAGTTACTGACTTTCATATTATTTGGCAACTTCTGTGCTATTTCATGGATTGTTTGTTAATGGGTGGCACTTTTATCTATGACACATGGCACAGAATTGCAGGGATTACATGCACTCTGCATCAGCGTGTTCAGTCTCAGAAAACCCATTTGTTTGGGGGAAAGTGACTTTGTGACAAAAATAATTCAATAACAGCCCCAACTCATTTCCAACGTGTAGCAACCAGAGTAGTGGTTACGCAAAGTGCAGCTCATACTCTAAAAACCTCTCCAATTATGTCTACTTCACTATTGGGAGAAGTTATCCAAATTCTGGCATGTGTCTGGTTGAGGTTTTAGTAATGCAAACAAACAATAAGAAAATAATCTTTGTATCCTCAGAAATCAGAGAAGAACCTAAAATCTCTTTGTTGAACACTTGAAAACTATAGAGAGACAAAAAGAAAGAAATAAAAGTCATGCATGATCCTACCATCCAAAAAGCTCAAAACAGGTCTTGAGTATTGGGAAATGATAACCTCACTAGACTCAATTCTGATATTGACTAATGGTGACCTGGACATACCCAATACTAAAAGAAAGACATAAAAAGGAAAAAGGAAAATACTTCACTGCTTCATTCCTAGAGCAAGTGTGAATAAAATAAAACAGGCTTAAAGCTATAATCCCTAAGATATGTGCTTTCATAGTAAGGGATTAGACCAGGGGTGGGCAAACTTTTTGACTCGAGGGCCACAATGGGTTCTTAAACTGGACTGGAGGGCCAGAACAAAAGCATGGATGGAGTGTTTGTGTGAACTAATATAAATTCAAAGCAAACATCATTACATAAAAGGGTACGGTCTTTTTTTTTTTTTTTGGTTTTATTCATTTCAAACGGGCAGGATCCGGCCCGCGGGCCGTAGTTTACCCACGGCTGGATTAGACTGTTGATTTTAAAGAATTAGATGCTGTAACTATAATTCTAATATTATAAACTCATACATGTAACTTCAGCTCTGTAAAAATTAGTTTATTGTATATTTTGTAGTACAAGAAAACAAGTCAGTATGGGTAATTGTGCTGACTTCAGATTAGTTCGAATATGTATTTCTCCCAGGCATTCTGAGTAAGGGCTTTGGGTTGATGTGAATTCTTAATAGTTTACTTACCTAGCTTATCATTTCTAGTCTAAGAATTAGCCTGATTCTTCTTGCTCTTTCATCACAGTCTCCTGAATACAAAGCACCCAATTCTGCGTTATGCTGATGATCCAAGAAAAGTCATGGTTCATGACTTACTGACAGTTATTAAAATCAAACCCTTTTTTTAAATTAAGTGTTCCACAGATATGTTAAAGATGTCTTTAAACCAATAAAAAGCCTATAAGCCTCTGCAATATGGAACAAAAGACAGTCAATAAGGCAACAGAACAACAATAAGTCACGTGACATCAACATGCTTCATATATGTAAAATGAAAAGCCTTCTTACCTAGCATGCAAACACATTTGACATTCTGATCAGGGTTTTCAAACAAGAGTTCACCACACCTCTGAAAGAAAGAAAAAAAAAAAGCCATCATTATTTTAAGATTTCATACCAAGATTTTCAAGGCAACAAGCCCATACAAACTGACATCACCATGATATTATTCTACTCCTCATGTTCTCCTGGGTTACTTGAGTCTAGGAACTTATGTCATGAGTAGAGAATTCCCTGAAAGTAAAGTATTTGAGAGGTAAGTTGGGGTCGATTTTTCCTGCATGCCTCATGCCCCTCACTAGGAGTGATTCTGTGTGCGTCTAAAAGGAGTAATGGCCAGAGTGGGAGATATGCAATCTATTAGGCCTAATAATATGAAGTTAATTCTTCTCAACATTGGTCCTTATATAGTACCAAAGCTATTCTAAACTAGCCACTCTGCAATCAAGCACAGATATTATTAAGCACAAAGTCATTAGCTTATACTTAACTCTCTGAACTTGGGGAGAAAAACAAGTAAGAAAATGATGAAAAAGTGGCACTCATAAGTGCTTCTCCCTAACCCAGAGACTTATGAAAATATCAACTTTCTTGTCTATATCTTAGTTTTAACTTGCTAGTTAAAAGTTTTATATAAGGCAAACTCTAGAGAGATATCAGTTATTTCAGACTAGACCACATTTATGTATGTGATTGACAAATAGTTGGTACCTGCATATATGTTTAAAATCCTCCCAATAAATAAGAAAATAACAAATAGAAAAATGTATAAAGGACATGAACAAACAATTTATGGAAGAGGATATTTGAATGTTCAATGAACACAGAATATGGTCAATTAATCATGGTAATAATTAGGAATCAATAAATTAAAGATAAAATTAGGCCTATTTTAAACTCACTGGTATGGCAACACTTAGAAATTTGGCAATAACAAGTGTTATAAAAAATATACAGAAATGAATACTCCCACACATTGTCGGTTAGAATATAAAATGATAGAACCATTTTGGAGAAAAATTGGCAAAATTTTATTAGATTCTACTTAAAAATTACCTAAGATGAAATGTGCATTACCCTATAACATAGCAAGTCATCTTCTAAACTGATAATCAGAAAAATTTTCACATATAACTTTAATGTCCAGCTACAAGAGAGATAAATAATATGTTATTCATACCATGGAATACTATATGGTAGTTAAAATGAATGAAGTAGGATGACGTACACTGTAAAAACATATACATAATTATCTTATATAAATATTCATACTGTATAATGTTCAAATATTATAAAACATATAATGTTAAAATCATATAAAATATATATAATTTTCAAATCATATAATACATATCTAATATTTAAATCATACAAAAATAAAATGTTAGGCAATAAGTTCTCTTCATTTTTTTATCTTATTGAAAATATCTAAAAATAGTACATATAGTTTATAGATACATTAATTTACAAGAATAACATAAACACAGGCAGTGAATAATGAATATCAAATTCAGGGAGAGGGAAGATATACAGAATAATGAATGCTGAAGAGCATTCAGGACTTATCAACTTTTTCTATGGTGTAGTCTCTGCTTATGCATGGGGATGCGTTTTAAGAATCCCCACTGGATTTCTGGAACTATGGATAGTACTGAACCCAATATATACTATATGCTACTTTTTTTCACACATAATTGTGTATGATAAAGTTTAATTTATAAATTAGACACAGTAAGAGATTAATAATGAATAAAATAGAATTATAACAATATACTATTTGGAGGTTAATGGGGGGGGGATGAGGACACATTTGTAATACCTTAACTAATAATAATAATAAAAAAAATAGACACAAAAACAACAACAACAACAACAAAAATATATACTATAATAAAAGTTATATGAATGTAGTCTGTCTCCTTCTCCGTCTCAGCAAACTAGCATGAATTTCATTCTTATGGTATATTTTAGCAATCTCAGCTTGCAATTTTTTTTTGAAGAATTAAACGTTCACCTTTTTTACTTAAAAGAACGATTTTATGGCTTCTTTTTGGCATATCTAAATTGCCAGCATCATTATTCTTGCAATTTGGGGCCATTATTAAGTAAAATAAGGATGACTTGAACACAAGCACCGAGAGATACTGTTGACAGCCATCTAATCATCAAGGCGGCTACTACCGATAAGTGACTAACTGGCAGGGAGCGTAAAAAGCATGGACATGTTGGACAACGGGATGATTCACATCCTTGGTGAGAGGGCATGAAATTTCATCATACTTACTTGGAATGTCAGGCAATTTAAAACTTAGGAACTGTTTATTTCTAGAAATGTTCATCTAATATTTTCAGACCATGGTTGACAGTGGGTAATTGAAGCCACAGAAAACAAAATTGCAGATGGGTGGGTTGGGGGAGAACTACTGGAATGGTTTGTTCCTTAAATTATTCTCTAAACTGTTTTCTATGCTTCAACTATTTCTTAATAAGAAAGAATTGCCCCATATGCAACACTCCAAATATAAAAAAGGCCCTTTGCATACTGCTTCTAGGCACCCATTTACCTTGGGCTTACAGAAGCCACTTTGTACCAGGCTTAACTTATTCTCACTACATATTTTTCAGTAAGATGGAGGACCTACTACTTTGCCCATTTTCCTCTTTCTTTCACTGTTCACAACTTGTTTAATTTCACTCCTGTCAATCTTTATTGTAGTATTATTTTCCATCTTTGGTTGGAAATCCACTTATGCTCAGGGCAGTCTTGTTATATGCAGATTTGCAATTAGGTTTGGGCATCAGCACCCCGAATCCCCACTTAGTCAAGGGTCAACTGTGCCTATACTACATACTTTATAAGACAATGTGAGAATTCACGTTCTTCACCCGTAACTAAGAAATCTGCTGGCACGAAGAGGGGCAGGTTGAGAGGGGAAAGGATGACTCGATTACATTCAAATCATCCCATTTTCTGGAATGGCTTACATTGTTTCACAAAGAGATGGGCAATTGGCTCTGGGCCATGAAAAGGAACCAAATTGCTTGGGTGAGTCAAGAGAATGGATTGCAGAAGAGGAAGACAGGGTGAGCCTGAAGGTTGCAAGAGGGCATTAGATACAGCACGAAGAGTATTATGAGTGATATTTATCACGCCATTTTAATCTCCTCATGCCTCAATTCTTTGTAAGTAACATGGGATGCTAATATATACCACAAAGCCATATCAGAAAGCAAATGTGAGGATTAATGATTGTGGCATCTGGACTGACGGTCAGTTCCTGTTTTATCTGTGTTTTGGCAGAGGTTAAACGCTTTCAAATTGCTAGCACGCATTTCCTGCATCACCTGCTTTTTAAAGTGGTATTTTAATGACCTGAAAGAGTTAATAACTATTTTTAAATGCAAGATCAGAGGTTTCTAAAATGTTCTCAATTTCTTGGCAAAACAAAGTGCTAGCTAGCAAGTTCTATCAGTTCATATTCTGGGTTCTATAAGGGAGTAACTGGAGTGGTCCCTGACCCCTTGTTAATGACAAAGCCCACACATGTGCTAGGACTGAAGAGCTTTCCTTTTTTTTTTAGTTGCAGGGACTTGTAGCAAAAGATGGGTGGAAGTTGCATAACTTCTCACAGCTACCCAAAGCCCAAGAGCAGGCTTACATATGTCCTTCAAGAGCCAGATGGGTGTGGGTGGGGAGATGCCATGAGGGTCTTGCTCTCTTTCCTGGACACAAATCCAGGAGAAGTTTCTGAAACCCCCATGAAACATGCATTCCGTCATAGTCCTGGCCTGCCAGGGTTCACTGGCCACACAAACTAATGACTGAGCAGCAGGGCCATCAGGGTGGCCCTTCTGGTGACTCTGAGGCAGTCCTCTTCCTGGTCTTCATTTCTCTGCTGCCTGGGAAATGCCTGAGGCACTCCTAACCAGTCCTTTAATTTCCTTGCTTTGTAAAGTTACCTGATAATGGTAATAGATTTTAAAGCAATGCCCAGCAGGGAATCTGATTGTTCTCATGACTTGGAAAAAAAAAACAAACAGATTGTCTCCAGTGTTTTTTCTCATTGATACTAGTATTTAGGGAGCTTTGCCTGCCAGGTATCTTCTTGTGCAACCAAGAGTTTTGACCCAGTTCAGGAGATTAATTGGGTTAAGCCATGGGGTCCAAGTTTCAGAAAACTGCAGGATCGGCCATAGGGGAAGGTTTCATGCCCTCCTGAGTTCTCAGGTGCTGCCTTTTTCTCCCTTGCAAACTCCTCAGCCAGACTCCCCTCTTGTAAGGCCCTGATTTTGATTTGGTTGTGATCACCAGGCTTGTACCTAATTCTCAGATTCTCATCTCTCCATAGAATCTTCATCTTGGGCCGAAACCGGTTTGGCTCAGTGGATAGAGCGTCGGCCTGCGGACTGAAGGGTCCCAGGTTCGATTCCGGTCAAGGGCATGTACCTTGGTTGCGGACACATCCCCAGTGGGGAGTGTGCAGGAGGCAGCTGGTCGATGTTTCTCTCTCATCGATGTTTCTAACTCTCTATCTCTCTCCTTTCCTCTCTGTAAAAACTCAATAAAATATATTAAAAAAAAAAAAAGAATCTCCATCTTGGTTTTGTCTTCTGTGCCTGAAATACTGAGGTCAACTCTCCTTGTTAATGTCCATTGCTCCCAGTCAACATTGCCTCCAAATAGTAGGGCATAGTTTTCAAAATCTCCATCCAAGGGACTAGAGTCCTGCCAGGGACAGATCCACCTGGATCATGCATTCCTGCCATAGCAAATAGGATAGGCTGCACAGGAACTCATGTGTAATGCCTATCACCCTCTTGGACCATAAAGAAGCAAACCACTTTCACAGTTAGTGTTGCTAACATGCCTAGTTATTGCAACTCTGGTGCCTTATACACACCAGGCCCTTAATAAATACTTGTGGACCAACTAACGTATATTTAGCCCATGCTATGAGCTAAGTGCTGTATATCTAGCATCTCATGCTTTTATTATACTCTTTTAAAGAGTAGGAGATTGAGGAATAGAGATACTACACAGTATAGAATACTTCCTTCCAATGAGTGAGAGAATGAAAGCTGACAGCTTATCTGATGCTTGACATTATACATAGATTCCCAAATACTGGCTCCTGTTGGCTTCCTCATTGCCTTGGCCAAGTAGACTATGTCTATTTACATCCCTTTCTCTCATTCATTAGCCAGTAGCTATTTGAATGAGTTGCCACCTATTAGAATGTAGGCTTTGGATTAGACTAATCCAAGTTCAAATGCAATTTATTCAGTTTTACAAAACTTGCCTTTTAATAATAAAAAAAATGCTTTTATAGGAAGTGAGAGGGATAGAGAAATAGAAACATCCATGGGAGAGAAGCATCATTGATAGGCTGCCTCTTGCACGCCCCCTACTGGGGATTGCTCACAACCCTGGCAATGTGCCCTGACTGGGAATCAAACCAGTGACTTCTTGGTTCCTGTCTAGCTGCTCAACCATTGAGTACACCAGCCAGGCTGCTTTTTCTTTTCTTTTAAGTATATTTTTATTGATTTCAGAGAAGAAGGGAGAGGGAGAGAGAGTCAGAAACAGCAATGATGAGAGAGAATCATTGATCGGTTGCCTTCTGCACACCCCACACTGGGGACTGAGCCTGCAACCCAGGCATGTGCCTTGACCAGGAGTCAAATCTTGACCTCCTGGTTCATAGGTCGACACTCAACCTCTGGGCCACACTGGCCAGGTTGCTTTTTCAATTGTAAAACAAGGTAATATTATTTGCATCACAGTATTATTGCAAGATTAGTTTTTAATTCATTAAGAATAGGAATGATTTAAATTATTGTAGATAAGATTGTAACATAAAAATACAAATGAATAAACCTAACTCATTTGTTAAAATTCTATTTTAATTTTCATACTATTATTTAGGATTAAAAATGAAGAAAATGAAATACTTCTAATTTTTTAAAGTCAATATTTCACAGCTGGTTACTAATTCTTATTTATTAAGAATTTTCTAAATTAATCTAAAATTTACCTTTTATTCAGCAAGAACAAAATGAATTTTATAAAATACCACATCTATTTTAGTATTTTTAATTAAAAATACTTAATTTCAATGAATTAAATCATATGTTCCAGGAAAAAATACAATCATATATATTTCTCTTAATGAACTGTATTTTTTCATTACTTTCATCATAAAATTAGTTGTGAAAAGGTATACTTTCTAAAATCACACTAAAGTATTCAGCAAACCTCTTTTTCTTAAGAAAAATTTTTTCTTAAATGACAATAAAATTCACATAATAACTGTACCTGTAATACTTAAAATAAGTAAAAAGCATTAAAGACAGTGAGATGTTCACACATTGTTCAGTTGGCAGTACTTCTAGCTTTCTTAAACCAGTTAATGTTTTTTTCTGCCTCAAAAAAAGCTTTCCTGCCGAACCAGTTTGGCTCAGTGGATAGAGCGTCAGCCTGCGGACTCAGGGGTCCCAGGTTTGATTCCGGTGGGGGGGGGGGGGGGGCATGTGCCTTGGTTGCGGGCACGCCCCCACTGGGGGGCGTGCAGGAGGCAGCTGATCGATCTCTCTCATCGATGTTTCTGGCTCTCTATCCCTCTCCCTTCTTCTCTGTAAAAAAATCAATAAAATATATTAAAAAAAAAAAAAAGCTTTCCTAGTCTTTATTTTCATGCATATTTACTATCATCAGTATGTATTAGTCTCTCAGTGGGCCTCCTGCAGCTAATCGTTTTAGGGCAGGTGTGTTGATATCTTTGGATGGGAGGAAACATTAACAAATAAAACCCCGAACAGAAATCCTTGTTGCTTAGAGGTTTCCCCAGTGTCAGCTGAGGTAATACTGCTTTCTGCAAGTAGTTAATGTCAAATGTTATCAGCAAATAAGTAATAGATGGTGGTTTTTTGGTTATTTCTTTCCCATTCTTAGAGTTTTCTTTTCTAGCAGAAAGGAATCTAGTACATGGAAGTAGATGCTTGTAAAATCATTGGAGGAGCAGGCTGAAGAACGGGCCTCTCAGAAAAAGTGCAAAACTGGCTCATGAGGGAAGCTGTGGTAGGCCTGTGGAGAAGCAGGAGGCATCACTGAGGTTGTTGGCTTCAAGGACACTCCACCATGGCGGTGGTCCAGGGATTAGAAAGCTATTGGCACAGTTGCCTCTTGACACTCATGTTGCTAGTGACTAAATGTTGGATGCTACTGACTAAATGTTGGATGCTACTGTAGAAATGCAGAAAACCCCGATGCTTCCATGACTGTGCTTCATAGATCATCAAACCAAATCAAAACAAAAAGAGCCCATGACCTATAGACTCGTTTTGGAAAAGAAAGCTGAGTTTGCTAAGCTGAAGAAGTGTTGACTATGGCCACTGTTTGGTGGGAAGTGAAGTACATGTCACCTATGCCAGGAGCAAGAGACACCTGGATGGGCAAGGCTTCAGTGCAGGCTGCCTTCATCCCCACCCTCACTCCATCTCTAAGTACTTAAACCCTGCAAGTTTGCCATAGAAGTATTTCTCTAGTGGGGTCTTTAGTTAACAAGACAAATGCCTGTATGGTGATGCATCTGTTTTATTTGATCACCCTTGAACCCCTGTGCATCTATCATGATTATTAATGCATAATGGACACTCCCAATGTTAATTAAATGAATGAATAAATAATTCTTTACTGAAATTCTGTGGGACATACTTGAGATTTAAGATTATCTGGGAGGCACTAAAAGAGACTTCTTTTCCTGGAGATTTAAGTATGTATACTGGTAAATGCTGCCATCAGATGCAGCCAAAGAATATGGAGCCGCAGTGGGGAGATGAAAGGGGAAACTTGACATTGAGAAGACATTTAAAAACATCTGCCTCACCTCCCAACTCACCTTTTCCCCCCCAAAAAAACTGAATGATACTAATCAAAGCCAGACTCCCAGGAGATAGGCCTAGAGAGAAAATGTTTTAGGTCGGTAGATCATAAAAAGAAAGTTTCTGTTAAGAGAACTAACTCCCTAAAGGGCATGGAAGCTTGCAACTCCATTGATCTCTATCAAATGAGTAAATGAATAAATGATCATTCAAAATTAAATCAGTATTGAGTACCTACGCTGTGCAGGCACTGTACCATGAGTATGGAGACAAAATCCAATGAGATTTAGGCTAGATGCTGTCTCAGGAAGTTAATAGTCTGGTCTGAAGTCAGAATACAGAAGGCTATGGACACGCCCCATGGTGGGCATCCAAAGCTACCTAGGGCTACCAGAGACAGCTTCCAGAAAGAGATGACCACAGCCCTGTCTGAAGGATAGGAAGGAGTTGGCTGGCAAAAGAGGGGGCCCGTTTGGGCACAGGCAGCTGTTTATGCAAAGCCCAGAGACCCTTTCAGGATCTTTCAAGTAGCCACTGAGTATGGGAGCAGACTGTGCTGTGTCTGCACAGGGGGCTTAATCACAGCTGTAGTCACAGTTGTGACTGGAGGAAACTAAGGTCTAATGGTGATTTCTTTTAAAAAAAAAAATCTGGACTGGGCTAGAGAGGCCAGGTTTGCTTTTGAAGAGCAAAGATGCTTAATGAATTCTTTTAGCTTTGTAACAAATAATTATGATAGCTCTTAACAGTAGCATTGGCCGCAAGCATTTTATCCATTTCTACCTTAGAATGGGTACCAAGCCTGAGGTGTTCCTTATTCCTTCTTTTTGGATTATTACACACAATGGCTATGAGCACAAGGACAACCCCTAACCACACAGTTGAAACCTCATGCCGGACCACTTCTGCTCCTGCCAAAGCCATTAGCACCTAGTCTTGAACCCATCACAGTGTCCCCAGCTCTGAGAGGGTGCGTTTTCAGGGCCTCCTACTTCACAGTGGCCCCCAAGTCCATCTACCATGTGGGTGGCACAGCGAGGCCTGAAACTCTCAACACTGTGGCAGCCTTTGGCACTCTAGTGCCAGAGGACAGCAAATTTGGAACCGGGGCTGATTTCAGCTCGAGCTCATGTTTTCCTTTCTAAGTTTTTCCAGTGAAGGAGCAGATTTCCATCCCAGTGCAGGCTGTTAAAACGTCAGACTAATAAGTTTTCAACAACCTGTCACTGCAGATCTCCAGCAACAACCTGGCACTGCCTTTGAATCGGGGCCTCATCGTCCAACCCAACCTCAGCCAGTCAAAATAAGAGACACACCAGCAACAGAACAAAAAGAGATAATCACCCCGAGCTGAAATTCTTAACAAACCCATTGTCGCCAGCAGTCAGCAGCACATCTGTGGGCTACATAACCTGAGGTGACCCTGCAGGAAGGGCCATCCCCCATGAACCTCTAATTAGCTATGGTTAGGAGTGACTTGAAAGATATTAATGCTATTGCTGTTGGAAATGAGCCTACCGGCTTTTAACAGCTTTGTTTTCTTCTTTAGTCAAAGAACAAAATGTTAGCTCAATGGCGTATGCTTTCTATTAGAGAAGTGCCAGCAGCAGCAATCTCCAGAGAGTCTCTCAGCATTTTATTACACACCCCTATTTTTAAATGTTTAAACACTACTTATTATGAACCAAAACTTGGAAAACCTGGTTTCAGCCCAAGAGTACTTTTTTTTTTTTGAAGTTACTAAGCAAATGTCCAGAATGCAGAACTGGATTTTCTGTCATTTCAGGCTTGGACAGTAGAGGGCAGTAGAAAGGCCATAGTACTACCTATGTATGTGTTCTGGTTGGACCCCCTCTGGGAGTGGCTGGGTTCATGGCGCACAGGGTCAGACACACTGTTTTGCGTTGCATTCTCCAGTTCATGAAGTATTTCTTCATGTGACACTTTGATTTTTAGTAGACACATTGAATACCACATTTTTCATTGTGTAAAACAATGACTACAGCACAATGGCAAGCACAATCTTCCTAGAATCTGTGCCTGTGAAAGCTGATGGCAGGTGGAATATAGCTGGGTTATTTCCTTAGCGCACCCAGTTATCAAAACTGAGTATGCATGTTGGTCGAAGGCACTTTGGAAATAATTTTGGTATGGGCGCTGAGCCTTCCCTTTTATCAGACATAAATACCTATGCCACAGATCTTGATAGATAGAGAAAAAAATATGTCAACAATTTGCAATACAATTTCATCTTTTGTTTACCTTCTCAGAACCCTAATTGTTGATAACTAGCTGCAGCTAGTTTTTCAGAGAGACAGAGACGCTTCTGTGAAAGCAAACAACTAAAGCCATAAGTATTTAGCTTATACAGAGCAAGTTTAAAAAGAGGAAGTCCACAGCCATTTTGCTTTAGAGACACAGAAAGCAGTACAGATTGCTGCATAAAATGGAAAGATCTTATATTGGGTTCAAATTCCTCACTAGCTGTGTGATCATGGACATATTATTGCTTATCTTTCTGAATTCGCTTGTAGAGCAGAGGGAGCAACAATGTTCACCCCTCTCGTGAAATAATGTAATATACTAGTACATGAAAGCATCTTGTGCACTCTGAAAGCCACCATGGGACTTGCTGTGTGTTGTTTTGTGGAAGGAAGGAGGTGGAAATGGGAGAGGACCATCTGGCTGAGTTGCATACAAGACAGAAAACACAGTTCTACTAATACTCAAAGTCATGGCATTTTATGAGGGGAAAATTTTGCTCCTCCCATGTTGGAGGGCACCAGACCCTCAGAGGGCAACCTACAAAACCGAAGGTCTAAAGAACAGAGGTTGGCAGGGCAGGACTGGGCAAGAAGCTCAGCACTGGGTAGAGCAGTAGCCTTTAAGAGGGAGAGAGAGAGAGCAGAGTCTAATGCGAGGTGCAGCTCTGAAAGAATGCAGGAAAGGAAGATGGGCTGCGTGAGGATCTGCAGCTTGGACCGGACATCTCCAGCACCGGAAGCACACACTATTGATCTGGGAGGGATCTAGGTGGCGACTGTGGCCAACTAAGTCATTTACAGATGTAGCAAATGAACAAGTCCCCATGGACTTAGGGGACTTTACATTTCAGGGTTTTATGATGATGCCAATATGGGCTCTTGAGTTCGAATCAAGACGCCAGCATTTACTAGATGTGTCACCTTAAGCAAGCTACCCAATAATTCTTTGTCTCTATTTCCTTATCTGTAAAATGAAGATAATATTACTGCCTACATCTTTGAGGATTAAATGAGGGTTAATATATGTTAAGCACTTATAATAGTACCTGGTAAAACTAAGTACTCAATAGTTATTATCTTTAAAAATATACAATTATTTTGAAGAAGAGAAATCATGAAAACCATGGCTTTTTTTGTAGTTGCCATCCAGTGTTACTCCATGTTATCTCCTCAATCTAGACCTTGAGCCATTGCGCTGGGCAGCCTCAAGTCCACTGAGGCATGCATAAAGGAACAGAAGTCTGCAGCACATGTGAGATAAAAGTGCCCAACAAATACTTGTTTAATGAATGAATGGAAAATGAGAAGGAAAAGAGCAGATTGAAAACTGGGCCAATTCTTACTACACAACTATTTTCAGTTCCTGCAAGGGAAGGACTTGATGGTCTAAAGTAAGGTCTCACTTTTGTTGACTATTTCATTCAAAATATTCATTTTCCCAACCTTCATTGAGGGTTTTCCATTGCAGTAATGGTGCTAACATATCTGCTTATGCTGACTTTATTAAATAAATCAAGAAGAACCTATCTTTATTTTGATTACTTTATTCTTAAATCAATTTTGCGTGCCTACGATCCTAATTAGGGAGGATTAAGCCGACTTTTTGTGTAGTGGAAATGTAGACTCTAGGCCAGCTGTGGGCAAACTACGGCCCGCGGGCCAGATCCGGCCCCTTTGAAATGAATAAAACTTAAAAAAAAAAAAAAAAGACCGTACCCTTTTATGTAATGATGTTTACTTTGAATTTATATTAGTTCACACAAACACTCCATCCATGCTTTTGTTCCGGCCCTCCGGTCGAGTTTAAGAACCCATTGTGGCCCTCGAGTCAAAAAGTTTGCCCACCCCTGCTCTAGGCCCTAGAGTCTAGGGGATTCCTATAGACCATTTAGTTACTGGACTGAGGCCCAGAGACTGTCTAACCCTGCCTGATGCACAATTACTCTTGGCATTGAGGGAGGAGAGAGAACCCAAATGGGTTTGGGAAAGACAAGGTTTCTCATAGTTGTTTACATACACTGGTCATATCCTTGAAGGGTGTGTAAGAGTTTGATTACTCTATTCTGGTTGGATAGGGGAGAGAGGAACTAATATTCAACAAGTCCTCAGTGGCAGTTGAAGACATGAGATAAGGGTATGTGTTCTGGGTAAGGTAAACTATAGATGCAAAAGCCTAAAGGTAATTGAGGAAGGAAGTTAAGAATGACCAAAAGGAGATGAGGTTCAGATAATCAGGAGAACTGGGTAGTGGAGAGACACTAGACTGGGAAAGTTAGCAGGGACCAGATCATGAATGGCCCTGTGGGACTTCATTTAGTGATTGGACATGAGCCTGGATTCCACAGGCCAGGGATCTGAAAGAAGTCACTGCAGGTCACAGGCCATCTGTTCAAGACAGTAGAAAAATCCCAAAAGTGTTTAGAAAGCTTTTATAATGGGGATACTGTGCAGCAGCCACATTTGCTGACCCACGTTGCTTCTCACCACACCTGGCAGTATCCTCAGGTAGGAAAAGGGTTCTGCTATGTGAGGCACTACCTCATGAGTGAGGGTTTAATGACAATTCCCATATTTTCCCTAATAATCGTAGTTTTGTCAATCAGCGATGTTAGGGAATGCCACCAGAATGTTCATCTGTTTTGACCCTCCAGGATTAATTACCTCACAATGGGGGTTCACAATTAAATAGATTTCTTCGAATTCAGTGCAACCCAGTGTGGCCCTTATGAATAGTAGTAGATTACTGAAATGAGAATGTGACTTGGCAACTTTCTAAGTCTAGCATGAATATATTATGAAGACCATGGCCTTTCAAATCATTCCTGGAGCGAAAACAGAACACATGGAAAGGGCCGATTAGTAGTCAAGCTCCTGGATTCCAGAAGGTGGAGGAACTGGTGTTCTAAACAAAAGTCCTTCCCTGACACTTGGAAAGGAACCTCAGAAACCACTGGGTAAACACGCTCCACTTTAAGAAAATCATTCCTTTACGTGACTGTCATGTCAGAGTGAAATCT